>NC_134866.1:11730000-11757500 GCF_049852395.1 Peromyscus maniculatus bairdii | reverse complement strand
CTTTTTTTTTTTTTTTTTTTTTTTTTAAATCACAGCAATAGAAACCATAACTAAGACTATGATAGTAGATTTAGTTTATGAATATTAGAAATGACAGAGTTTAGGTGTTAATTACTTATTTAATATCTTTAAAACATAAGATCAAATGACTAATGAGTTCTGAGTTTGTTTTAATGACACACACACACACAGAATAATTTAATAAATCTAACTCTCCAGAAATGAAGTTTTTTTTAATTCTTTTGGCAGTACTAGACTATTCTGTGTGGAGACTGCTCTAGCATTTCTTGATTGTAGGATGACTTCTATCTGAGGATTGCTTTGGGGAGTGAAAGGAGATTTATGATAGGGTGTATTTCAAATGTTTCCAGCTAGTCTGAAACAATGTACTGATTGCTTTGAAACTAGCTCTTTTATGTGGAATCCAAAGAAATGGGAATAATAGTGATTTTGAGAGATGAGAAGGGCACTGTGGGTCATGATTCAGCTTCTCTCTCCCATATCATGAAAGCTTGAATCAATTTAGTTTAGTTTAGTTCAATCTATGAGGTATCTTCTAATATGTCCTTTGCAGATGGATACTTAGCCCTTGATAAACATTCTATTTATTATGTCCAACAAATATTACCCCTGTCAACATGTATTTTCAAAATGGTATCTGCACACAGTCACATGACATATATGTATGCAAATGATATTTGATTCTGTTGTATTGATTTCAGGTTTAACTTTCCCTTGGGGATGTTTTTTGTACCCAAACATTAATTACAGTATCTGTGGAGTATGTAGTTAAAGAATCAGTTAGCTCACACTCACAGATAGTATGTATCCACATGATGGAATAAAACCAGCATTGTTTGGTTGGCTAGGTAGCATAAGACTCTTGCCTTCCCAAGGTACTATTTTAGTGATTGACATAGTGATTGTGTTTCTTCAGATCCTACAACACATCGAATCTGATGGAAGACCTGAAGGTTTTGTACAGGACCGCTGGCCATCAAGGCAAAGGAATCACTTTCATTTTCACAGACAATGAGATTAAAGATGAGTCATTTTTGGAATACATGAACAACGTTCTGTCATCAGGAGAGGTAGGAGCTCAGTTATTTTCATACCTTTGCCTCTCTAGATTCCTTCCAGTGTAGAATTCTCCATTTTTTTTTCTTCCTTTAGAGATTTGAGTTAATGTTGTTAGAAATTTGGCCATCAGCATGAAGAATGGCTTTTTCTATTAGGTTTCTAAAGAATAAAACTCCCAATTAAGATGTGAAGCTACGCATTTAAAAGAGTGAAGAGAAATATGGACTGAGCGGGAGGGAGGCTCGGAAGGCTGGACTTGTGGTGTGACCATCGTCCATCTCTTAGCACCGTGATTGCAGTTAGTCATAGAGCCATCCATGTGCATTAAGATGTGATGTATTCCATCTTGGAAATTTTAAGCTCATTTAAAAAAACATGAACTTACAAGAACAAGCGGAGGATAATCTTGGACCTTTTGAGTCTATGTTTCTTTTTATAGGTACGTGCTGAATTTATATACTTGTATTTCTTTCTGAGGTCTCCAACTTATTTGCTCGGGATGAAATTGATGAGATTAACAGTGACCTGATGTCAGTCATGAAAAAGGAACACCCCAAGCGCCCTCCCACTAATGACAACCTGTATGAGTATTTCATGAGCAGGGTCCGAGGGAACCTTCACATTGTGCTCTGCTTCTCGCCTGTTGGAGAGAAATTTCGAAACCGAGCTTTGAAGTTCCCTGCCCTTATTTCAGGATGTACAATTGACTGGTTCAGCCGCTGGCCCAAGGATGCTTTAGTTGCCGGTGAGTGTGGTGGAAATAACCCTGTCGCGTGCTCTCTCGTTCACAGGGACTTCCTATTTATTCATTTTACTTTCTCTGCTAGCAGCTGTCTCTGCACTGGACTGAACAACTTCTGCCCAGTGTTGGAGGACCTTTGCTACAAGATGCTGCTCTTTTTAACTCAGTAGCTTTTTTTTCCTTCTTCTGAAGTATGGCTGCCAGAGAGTGAAGCCTTCCATGTATGCCTCTTTGATTAAGTCTCCAGGGACCTCAGTTTTTCAATGCTACCCAAAGGCTTTGCCTTGATCACAGTTTGTGATCTACACTTAGTAGGGTGTTTGTTGAGTTGTGCTTCTTAGTTCTATGAGGTGAAATCCCCCATGATGCCAAGGGTGATGTATTCTTGGCAACAATTTCAGCAGCTCTCAATGTATGGTATTGTGTTGAATGAATGAATGAATCAGGCCATGTTATTATTCATCCTCCTCCCGTACTTTGGCCATAGCTTATTTACAGTCTTTCTTTATCCTGACATGCCATCTCTCTTGTCTTTAGAAATGCCATCGTGTCCTTTAAACCTTTCCACAACTCATCTCCCATTTTCTTTAAATCCAAGTACCAAAGCTAGTCAAGACCCAATCACATCTTTTGATACTTTTGTGTTACAAACCTTAAAAAAAAATTTTAAATTTCTCCCTTTCTTGGCCTTCCTGTATCTATAGCATCTACATTTTATATACTGTCATTGGCATTTAAATAGTTTGAAACTTTCATAGTGAGTAAGCTCTTGAGTTGATATCTTCAAATGAGTTTAGTAATAGCCGTGACTTGCATACTATATGGATATTTAGTGACATATAAGTCCTAGTAACAGGTAAAATAATTACAATGACATATCCAAAATTTTGTTAGGAAATATAAAATCCTTTTTGGGAAGTCCGCAATTAAACACTTAATAATACCTTATCTTACAACGTTTTGGAAGAATTTCACTAACAGGTAGTATTTGAAGCACAGGTATTTTACATACACACATAATAGGTATTTTAGTACACATAGAGATTAGGTTATTATTTATTATATTTTGAAAATTTGGGCTTGGGAGATGACTCATTGGCTGTGAACACTTGCTTTGTAAGTTTAAGTGATACAGGGAAACTCTGGGTCTCCTCTGATCTGAGTCTCATTGATAAAAAAAAACTTTAGAATGGATTCAAACAGATGCTTCAAGACAATTTTACTAGATGTTAAAAGAAAACTAAGGGGAACTTTGCAGAAAGAGTAAGGAAGCCGAAGATGTTGACTAAGCCTGGAGTGTTAGGAAAAGCATGCTTAGAGTAGAGATAGAAAAAAGAAAGGGATAAGTTACATTTTTCTGGGCAATATATAAAATCAGGCAGACTTATGGAGCTGTGTGGTTGTGGCCCAGGGCTGGGAATTGTGGAAAGGAAAAGTACATCATCTAATTAAAGGACTAATTATTCCTCCTCTCCCTTACCATGGCTTAAGGTGAACTCACCTTCTTATATTTAGCCAGGTGATTGACCAGGCCCACCTGAAATGTTAGGTCTTCACCTAGACAAAAATTCCCTTCTCTTGACCAGAGCATTTTCTCTTAGTGTGCTTTACTGCTGCTCTGTCTTAAGGATCTGGGAGAATCCTTGGGATTCACTTAAAAATCCAGGTATGGCTGTACGTATCTCTGCAATCCCGCAATTGTATGTGTGTGTGCTGAGGAGAAGTAACAATTTTCTTTGTGTATATATGTATGTATGAGATGGAGGACCCGCTGGGGCATGCTGGCTGCCAGTGTAGCTCCAGGGTCAGTGACAGATCCTGTCTCAAAGAAATGAGACAGAGAGTAATAAAGCAGGACTCCAATGCCCTCTTCACGTCCCTGCACTTGTTCTTGAGTGTGTGAACCCGCACATATATCATACATCTCTCTCTCTCTCTCTCTCTCTCTCTCTCTCTCTCTCTCTCTCTCTCTCACACACACACACACACACACACACACACACACACACACAAACACACACACGTCCACTACACACACTCATACATACATATATACACAAAGAAAATTGTTACTTCAGTTGTCTTAAGGATGCTAATTTTAAATTTAGAATTGTCTCTAGCTATAAAATTTAGGAATAAAGATTAAGCATCCTTAATCTGAAAATCTCCAATGCCTTGAAATCTAAAATATTTTGAGCAATGACTTATTACTTAAAAATATTTTGATTTTATAACAACAAGCATTTTAAATAAGGGATACTTAACCTGGTTTCACTTTTGTATTTGTGTTAGCATTTATTTAGATGCCAGGTAATATACCAACAAAAAAGAGCATTAAATGATTGTGCTTTTTATCACATAAAAAAGCTCAGAAATTGGATACTCGATTTTTGTATTTATCAATCATAATATTTTTGTAAAGTGTGTGTGTGTGTATGTGTGTGTGTGTGTGTGTGTATGTGTGTGATGCTTGGGATTAAACCTAGGGCCTAGCTCATGCTACCAAGTGTTCTCTCACTTATATACACCCCTGCCCAACACCACAGAATGTTTATTATTACTTATGTTATCAGAAAACATAAGTAAGAATTACATTTCCTTCATGTAGCCACTTGTCTTTCTGTCCCTCCTGGAATAAAAATAAATAAAATGAGATGAATTCTAAGGACTTTCATTCTTATTTAACTGATACCTCTGGAGCAGGTAAAATTAATACAGATCAGTGTATCTCATCTCAGGATAACTCACCAGCATGCGGTCTTCAGTGCCCAGCCACCAGGCAGCTTTGGGGACCATTTGAGGATTTGTGGGTTTTACAATAGAAAGCATCTTTCCAGTATATGTTTTCACCAAGAGATTTTTGTCCATTCAAATACATTCATTATGTAGTGAATATAAAGAAGTTTGAAAATAATGGTAAATTTCTATAACCCATCCCATAATTCCAACTAAAGCAGTTTGAAGTAAATGGTTGGCATCCTGGTTAACACCTCTAAAAATATATTAGAAGGTCTGAAGATGTAGCTCAGTGGTAGGCCACTTGCCTATTATGTGTGAGGCCCTGACCTTCATGCCTAACACTGCACAAATTAATAAGTAAAAATTCTGTGGTAGGTATGAATTCATGTTTCTAATGCCTAGATTTAAACTGATTGGACTTTGAGCTGTTGTTCATTATAGTACTGATTAACTTATTTGGGAAACATAGAGATACCTTAATTGATTGCCCTTTAGTATTTAGTCAACTTTATTTTCAAGCAATTTGGTGCATGGTCTTTTTTCTTCCACGGAGAGCTAAATTTACTGATCAGGTAGTAGTGATAAAAGGCCATTCTTCTTTATGTCTGTGCTGCCAGCCTCGGGCTCCCTTGATTCCTCTTCTTTCCCTCCTACTTCCAGTAGTCATATTTCTATTTTCAACTCACATATATAGGGTATTTCTTATAAGACACTTAAAATGTGTGTCATAACTTAAAGATACATTATGCATAATCTTGAAAAATTCTGTGGACAGAAGAGTGTGTTTTATAGTTCTCTCTCACCCATTTCAGTGATGGATAGACAGTAAGAACACAGCACATATGTGACAAAATAGATTTGATCTTACCTTATGGCTTATTCTTTTGGGTTGTTTTTATTTAAGGCATGGGCTCACTATAGTCTGAAACTCATTATGTAGACGAGGTTGGCCTTGAACTCAAGATATCTGCCTGCCTCTCCTCCCTCAGTACTGGAATTAAAGAAGTTTCCTACCATTCCCAGAGCTGGCTTGTTCTTATAATGGAAAAATGTGTCTTAACAATTGACTAACTGTTAGATGCTGTGGGCAAGGTAAAAGTCTCTAATAGGAGATTTTTACCCAAACATCTAAAGGATGCTGTAAATTAGGTGTGATCACAAATGTCCAGTCACTGCTTTTAAGAGCAAGATGACTGTCATTAAAAAACAAAAACAAAAACAAACAAATGTAGTAATAAACATTTCCACATGACAAATGGAGCCAGGGTTGAAAGGAATTAAAGGATTGACAGGTTCGGAGTTAACAAAAGAATAATAAATTATTAATATGTGGGTCTGAGTGGCAAGGGCACTCCTGACTGTTATTTGAATCACTTTGTCCTTATGTAACCCATAAAGCAGGCTGGCTGCCACTGGACCCTGCAGCTCTGCAGAGGAGGCTTCTCTACACAAATTCCAGAAAACAATGAATGATGATAGGCCTGAAGTTTTTATAGTGTTTTATATGAAAGTGACAATAAAATTGCTGATGTCTTAGGCATGGGGTTCAAAGTACTGAGATATCTTTACCTGGGGCAAGGGAAATTGTGTGCTGACCTAGGAAGTGACTGTCTTCTAAACACAGCCAGGCAACTTTGAGGAAGGCCATTGGCGTGCCTGTTTGATACACTGTGTCATTGGCATGCCTGTTTGATACACTGTGTCATTGGCATGCCTGTTTGATACACTGTTGTCTTTATTTTTCCTAGTGTCGGAGCATTTCCTCTCATCCTATAACATTGACTGCAGTGTGGAAATCAAGAAGGAAGTCGTCCAGTGTATGGGCTCCTTTCAGGACGGGGTGGCTGAGAAATGTGCTGATTATTTCCAGAGGTTCCGGCGCTCTACCCACGTGACGCCCAAATCGTACCTCTCCTTTATTCAGGGCTATAAGTTCATATATGGAGAAAAACTTGGGGAAGTGCAGAGCCTGGCCAACAGGTGAGTGGGAAGGTCAAGCAAAAGTCATCTTGAAGCACTGGTTCCCATCCCGGAGCCAAGTTGTTGGTTGGATACATTTTGAAATGATCAAGAGACATTATTGGCAGTCACAACTGGGGTTCTAAAGTTAGGGGAGTGTGAGGTCAATACAATTGCCATCTCAAGGGACAGTGTATCGGTTTAAACACGTTCCTCACATGGGCCACCAAACTGCATCAATTCAAATGCAGTAATAACAGCCTCGCTCTACAAATAATGAATCAGTGTGGCATAAAGAAAAAAAAAACCCAACCAAACAAAAACCCATCAAACAAAACCCCCAAAGCACTTACCCTTGGAATAGTTTGGTCAATAGTGAACTCAGACTGAATTCTCTACTTCTCTTCCTGTGTCTCCCATTGCCTCTCTTGTCTATAATCTGTCTGCTGTTTGCATCTGAATCTATGCCTGCCTGCATGTTGTCTCTTGTCTGGCCCTGTGTCCACATCTGTCCCTCACAAAGGGCTTTTTCTCTGTATTTATTGAACAGCACAGAGAGAATCAAATGGGGAAGAATGAGAGATACTTTATAGAAATCGTTAACAGGGTTTTCCGAGGTATTAAGTCACTGATTTCATTTAACTCCAACTGGCCCAGATAACAAACAAATAAATACTATCAATTAATATTGGTATGCTGTTTCCAGCATTTACAGTGAATAGTTATCATTTAGTGTTGCTTTTAAAATACTACCTGTTTTCAGCATTTGTTACCATAACATAGATATGCATTTCTCTATGGATCAGGGGCATAGAAAAGTACATATTTTAAGATTAAAGCTATGCACTCACTTAGATTGTAAAAGTTGATTAAATGCAAAGTCCAAGGCAAGGAAGGTTTGTTGTTAAATTTTGCTTAAAGGCAGGTTAAACAATCAGGCAGACTACACAGTCTGTCTTAAGTGACCTCAAGGTATATTATTAACTCTGTCTGTGAGGTTCAGAAAAAGTTCCAGACTCTTAGAATGTAAGAGATGTTTTCATAATGTTGTATCACCACAAGACAGAGGCCAGGGCAGCTGAGGCTCAGGGCCCCCTGAGCAAAGAATCATCCAGCCCAAAGTGTTGAGGCTGGGAATCCTCTTCTAGAGTTCTATGGAGGATTATTCTGGGCTCCACGGAAATTTCCAGGTGTCTTATATGGACTGCCACTTTTTATGACATTGATTGATCTAATTATATAATAGATGTGGAAGGGAGGTGAGAATACAGATTCCCATTCTACATCCTCTTATCCTTTGCATTCAAATTCCCTGTGTGGCCACAGTAGAAGAGTAAGGTTGATGATAATGGTCATAGCAAAGTGAATAGCATGTGTTCCTGAAGTCTGACTGCAGATGTCACTGCTCTGCACTATATTTTTCTCAACATTCACATTTTCTTTCCGAAAGTAGCCAGAACTAGCCATAATTACCACGTAAGGGAATCCCCAGGGAGGAGACTGGATTATATGTAAGGGATCCATGAGTTGGTGACTAAATGGCCCAAAGCCTCTCATTTTCTAGAGAACATTATTTCAGGTCTACACAGGTAGCTAGTTCATACCTATTCTCATCTAACTTTACTTTATCTCTTGAGCACAGATCTTTCTTTTTTTTGATTTCACTGGACTATTTTGAAAAATGCAAGTTATTTTCCTCCCCCCAACATTTGAAGTTCATTGTTATTGGGCCCAGGGTGGTGTTGTCTAGGTTATGGTTGTTGTTTGTGTTTTACTGCATTCCCTTCCTGTATATGGTTGATGAAAGACATCCTGTGAGAGTGGAACTCAACCTAGATGTACTTCCTAGGTGAGGCCCTCTTAGGTTTTCTTCATTACGCATCCTTTCTTTAACTACAACCCCACCACTATTACTAGTGAATTGACACTGGAGAACAAGGGCGCTTGCTACAAGTTTTTAACATCGCTTGCATGGACTTTTCAATCCCAGAATGAACACTGGATTGGAAAAACTGAAAGAAGCTTCAGAGTCGGTGGCAGCCCTGAGCAAAGAACTGGAAGCAAAAGAAAGGGAACTGCAAGTGGCCAACGACAAAGCTGACGCAGTAGGTGGATGGCCACAGGCCTGCAGATGTTTATTCCTGTTGTAGTAAAACCGCCTATTGTTCTGCATGAAAATCAGATATGTGGACAAAATCAGTACACCAAGTTGCCTGTAAACTTTGATGAATTTTTCCCCCCTATTCCATTAGGTCTTAAAAGAAGTCACAATGAAAGCACAGGCTGCTGAGAAAGTCAAGGCTGAGGTACAAAAGGTGAAGGACAAAGCCCAGGCCATTGTAGACAGCATCTCCAAGGACAAAGCCATCGCTGAGGAGAAACTAGAGGCAGCAAAGCCAGCTCTAGAAGAAGCGGAAGCCGCACTGCAGGTGACTCTGAGGGATGTGGCAGGTGCTCACAGGGAAGGGAGGTGGGCCAGACCAAAGCTTTGTCAGCCATTGTGCCTGCAGAGACTATCAGTCCGTCCGCTAGATCTCACATAGACAGATTAACATCTTGGGCTCATTTCTTTTAAGGGATAATGAGCCCTGTCACAGAATAGCAGCCAAGAGTCTTGGGTTATCACTTCAACTTTTTCATTAATAGTCCGTGTGACAGTGGGAAAGTTGCATGAAGTTTCCAAAATGTTTCCTGACTCACTGAGGACTTTGAAGTGGGTTTGCTCCAGGAGCTGAAGTTTCCTCTGAGTCTGTTTGTGAACCATCCAAATAGAGACTGTGGATTGAATGCGGCCCACTCATGGCAGAGGCAGAGTGGCTTCCAACCCAGTCAGTGCAGTTGTGTGGCCGTAAAAGAAATAAATGACAAAGGAGGTGATATTTTGAGAAATATAATATGATTCGTGAGCTAGGCAATGACTTATAGGACAGGTCAGCATTGAAGAATCAATTGTAGAATTCTTTTGAAAAGATTACTGTTAATTCATTTCTACTCATCTATTCATTTAAGCTATTGATCCTTGGCTTAGAAGTAGATGAAAGAAAAGCAACAGAATCATGCTGTATGTTCACTGCTAACTCGAGTTATTTGACCTCAGTTGGGCATGGATCATTGCTTGATAAGGAGAGTCTGTTCTCTTACCACTTTCTTAACATGATGCCTGAGAAATTTCCAAGTCCTTTTTCATCCAAGTCTTTAGGTTTTGTTTTGTTCTCCTGCCCCTCCTCCTCCTCCTCCTCCTCCTCCTCTCCTCTCCTCCTCCTTCTTTTTTTTGGCATTTCTGAACCAATGGTATAGTTCAGTGGTAGAATGCTTGCTTGGAATATGCGAGGCTCTAGATTTAGTTCCCAGGATCACAAACAACAAGAGTAAATGTTACACACATTTCTTATCTATTGAGATAATGAAGATTTTGCCTTCTCTTTCTCTCTGACTTTCCATACTATACTTGCATTGGACGTGTGTTCCCTAATTGTTTCTCACTTCCCTGTGTTCTGGCCAAATTGTCCTCCTCTATCCTTCAAGCTCTCCTGGGTCTTTAGCCCCTAAGATCTGTGGACATGGCAGATTTTCTTCTGTCACAATTATGTCACTTTGGCTGTACTGAGAGAGTCTTTGATCAGCAAAGTCTTTGATCAACAAGAACTTTTAAAACCAAGTTGCATTCAGGGTACCCATACTCATAGGACTAGAGCTTAAGTCTCAGGTACTGTTTTTAAAAAGGAGGCCAGCATTTCCCTCCTTTTTTAAGAGTTAAGAGTTGGCATCTTCTTTTTATCTTGTCAGATGTTTCTAGCATTCCTCTAAATTGTGGTTCTCTACAGCTAAAATATTCTGCATCATATAACCATTGGTATAGACATATGCGGGAGCAGAAGTAAGGTGTCAGAGAGCTTTCTGTTGCTATAACAAAATGCTGGAGATAATTCACGTATGAAGAGACGAGGTTCATTTTAACTTACAGTTTTGTTGCTTTGAGACTGGAATGAGGCAGCATCATATGGCTGGGTCACATAACCAAGCTGCTCACTTTATGGACAGGAAGCAAAAGAAGAGGGAAGGAGCAAAGTTCCAATACCCCCTTCAAAAGGGCAGGACTCCATAATGGTTCTCTCCTATGTTCCACCTTCAAAAGGACATTTATCATCCAAACCACAGGAACATGTATAGAAGAGAATTATATAATTTCCTCTATTGATCCCATGTGTTTCTTACTGGGTCTTTGTGTTTCTGAGGAAATGCATCACCAATCTGTCCTAAGAAAACTCCCAATACAGCTAGACTCTAACATTGCAGCCTCAGGTTATATCAATCTGAGAAAAGCCAACTGTGGAGAATATGCCCCAGGAGGCCGAAGAGATAACTCAGTGGTTTAGAGCACTTGATGTTGGAGGACCCAGTCTAGTTCCCAGCTCCCACACAGTGGCTCATAACTGTCCATCATTTCAGGTCTGGGGATCCAACTCTCACTTTGGACCTCTGTGGGAATGAGGTATTCAAGTAGTGAACATGCATACATGCAGGGATTCATACACATTAAATAAATAAATAAATAAATAAATAAATAAATAAATAAATAAATAAATAAATAAATAAATAAATAAATAAACTAATGAATGAATGAATGAATGAATAAATAAATAAATAAATAAATAAATAAATAAATAAATAAGAAGAACATGTCCTTTCCTACCTTAATGTTTAATCAGACATTAACTGGCGGACAGTGCAAGAATAAAGTGTGTTCAAATGGTAAATAACTCTTATATTTATAGATTTATATTAGATATATTTATATTATAGCATCTTACATAGTAGTCATATTACAGCACCTGCAAAAAATAGACTTCAATAGTTATCTGAAACAGGCTGGTCTCTGGGTACAGCATCGGTGCCTGCTCCTTTACCCGAGTGTCTGACAGAAGAACACAACTGTCCACATGTGTAACTGATGCATTTTTGTAGAAGTGTAACTTACTCCTAGTTTCCCACTGGCTGTTGCTCTCTTTCCCTCATTTTTTTCACATATCTCAAATAAAGGTCTGACATTTTTAGTTCTTTACCTCCAATTTAATTTTCTAGCTTCTTAACTTTCAGAAATGCTGGTAGGCTGAAATACATCTCTTCACAGCAAATCACCAAGTGCAGTACAAGTGTGTCTCCCATCTTCAGAGAAAGTTCATCTTCTGACAAAGGGGGTGTAGATGAGACATAAGCCTTTAAGACACAGACACAGACACACAGGGTGTGCACTGTGTATCCTAGAAGTAAGCCTGTGTTAGACTCATGTTTTCCCAGATACTGATTTCATAAAAGGTTCAGGAGAGAGAGTGTTACCAAGCAAAAAAGAGGCTGATTATTAAGTAATTTACTGCATAAGAATATTTGTACCAGAACTGGAACAGAACCATCCCGAGAGCTGTGTGAAATTCGATTGCCCAAGTCCCTTCATTTAAAGGTCAGTTCTCAGCTAAGAAACCTCTAATTATTTAATCTGTCAGCCCCAAGGCTACCCTCTGGTGTCAGTCCACTCTGACAGCCTGAGTTGCTTTAGAGAAAGAGAGATTCTTGACCTATATAGCTAACGAGTGAAAGGCACTGTGAATATTTTTTCCCTCATTTCAAATCCTGATAACTACTGAAGTGCTGAGTATTTTGTTTTAGAGTACTTAAAAAAAAAAAAAAAAAAAAAAAAAAAAAAAAAAAAAAAAAACACAAAGAAGCCTGTACACTGTTAGGGAAGTCACAGCTCCTTTTCTGCTCACCAACATTTCTCTCCTTTTGCTACTTGTTAGAAGTGTAAAAACTCAGCCTCTGCATACCGTAATCCCACACAAATACACATGTAAAAGTCAGAAGCTAGCATCTGAACGTGAGGGTGCATGAACGTGTAGCGCATGAACATGCCAAGCGCATGCCTTTCTGAGCCTGTGGTATCTCCCTAAATATAAAGTTTTCCAATTCCATGTATTAAAAACTGAGGTTTTAAGGGAATAAAGTAGGAAGGATAATGGAATATCTGTGACATGAAAGTGGTAGGCAGACTACCTGGGGTGTAGGTGTTCAAAGAGGGGGACAGGAAAAGTCGGGCGGGGGGGGGGAGGAGGGAGGGAGCTCAGAATGGCAAGGATCAACCAAAGCTAAGTATGTATGAAAATGCCAATAAGGAACCTGTAACCAGGGTCTGAAGAGAAGGCTCAGCAGTTCAGAGCATGAGCCACTCTTGTAGAAGACTCTAGTTCAGTTGCTAGTATACCCACTAGGTGGATCATAACTTCTCTTAACTCTAGTTCTAGAGGGATTTGGTGCTCTGACTTTCACAGACACCTGTACTGACATGCACATACCAATACCATTAAGCCATAAAAAATAAAATATCTTAAAACATAAAAATGAAACTTGCAAGTTTGTAAGCTTATTAAAAAATAAAAGTTATAACACAATTGTAAAAAAAAATTGACTTTGTAGGACATTCATTTCTTTGGGCTTAAATGCTCATCTATACCTTATGACTTCTTAGTTTAAAAGTGTGGTTTGTCCTCTGTTGAAACAGCAGCATTTACACATGACAGTTTGTCTGAATTCTGTATCTGAGCTTGGATGCTACCCCATTCCATCCCGCAGACCATCAAGCCCTCTGACATCGCCACAGTGCGCACACTTGGTCGACCCCCTCACCTCATCATGCGGATTATGGACTGTGTGTTGCTGCTCTTTCAGAGGAAGGTCAACCCTGTAAAAATTGACCTGGAAAAAAGCTGCACTGTGCCTTCCTGGCAGGAATCTTTAAAACTGATGACGGCAGGGAACTTTCTCCAGAACTTACAGGTTGGTCTTTTGGTGCTAATGGATTAGACAGGGGACTCAGTTGTTTGAGTTGTTCAATATAATTCATTTCTAAAAGTAACTCATTCTATGTATGTATTTTGGAAATGCATGTGAGTCTTCTTTTGTAGTAGAATTTTCTCTTTCAAATGTAAGACATGAGTGTTAGATCTTTTCTGGGCACCTTCAGCTATGTTGACACACACACTCCAAACAAAAAGTAAGTCTCTGATGAGACTAAATAGATGTATGTACTGTCTGCACACAAATGCAATTATCCCTCAGTGTTCTCAGGACTCCCAGTGGATGCAGATGTGAGGATGTTCAGGTCCCTTATGTAAAATGACATAGGCTTTGCATATGTCCTTGCATGTCCTCCTGTGTGTTGCAAATGACTGCTAGGTTACTTATGATCCTAACACAGTGTAAATGCTACATAGATAGTAACTATACATTTTGTTCTTGTTGTTAGATGATCAATATCCCACTTGAACTCATGGTCTTCCTGCCTCAGCTTCTCCAGGGCTGGGATTACAAGCATGTGCCACCATGTCTGGTTTGTTATATTGTGTTGCTTAGGAGACAATGATGAGAAAGAAGTCTGTATATGTTTAGTACAGACATGATATTTCTTGTGAATATTTTTGGTTTGTCTTTGGGGTCTATAAGTACCAAGGATCCATTGTCTGTGCTCACATTTACAATTTGATGTCCATAGTAGTACTATTGGAGGAATAATTTGTATCTTTTTAATTCTGTTGTATTTATAATGTACAAATTTTAAGTGTACCATGTGATGAATGTGCATATACATATTAACCATCACCAAAAGCAAAATACATATATTTAGAATCTCTCTCATGCTTAAACACAGTCAGTTACCTCCCATAAAGTAACTGTTATTATTTTCTCCTCCTCCTCATCATTGTCTGTTTGGAAATTGACATATACAAAATTACATACAAAATCTTGCTCTGACAGTCATTCACTAGATAGATTTGTTCTTACTGTGGCAAAAGGCAACTCTCCATTATTTTTAAGTTATAGCTTTCCAGGATATGCATGTTCAGTGCTATGTGGTAAGGGTATAATAATTAGATTTTATTTTGAGGAGGAAAATAAGAAAAAAATAAGAAGAGAACAAAGGCATTTGTTATTAGTCTTTGCACAGTTTAATTTCTCCCAGAAAGACCAGTTTCAAACTCCAAAAATGATGCTAGAGACAGAGATAAGAAAGAAGAACATCATGACCTTCTGTAGAATTACACCATGCCGGTGCCAACGACCTACAAAGTGTAGGTGATAGGAAGCCTCATAAAGTCAGGACAAACTTAGTTCTCACCATAGATTGCCTTTATTTTAAATAAAATTATTTAATTGTAAGTATATGCAACAGGCCTAAAATAGGCTTAACAACCAGTGCTTAGATTTTTCTGAAATGTTTACAGTCATTTTCCATGAGATTCTCTGAATCAACACTTTGTGAGACATGTGATATGCTTCGATTTGTCTACTGGACCACTGTGGTAAAAACAACCATTGGGGTTATTGCTAAGCTTTGGCTATTACAAATGAATCTGCCATCTGTACTGATATACAGGACATTTGGGGGCTATACATATTTACTTCTGCTTGCCGTATTTTCAGGAGTAGGATTTCTAAGTCATTTTACATACTCAGCACCAAGGCATACCGCACAGTACTCCACATCCTCATTATTTCCTGCTTTTCACTATCCTTCTGTGTGTGATGGTAGCAGTTTCTTTTTGCTATGGACTTAATTTGCATTTCCCTGACAACTAATGAGGCTGAAAATCTTCTGGTGGGTTTGGAAACTTTTCAGGAATTTTTGTGTTAAGTGCTTGTTTGGACCTTTTTCTCTCTTTAATAATTTCTTTTCTAGTTTGAACTTATAATGGCATCATCTCCCCATTCCCTTTCCTCCCTCCAAACCCTCTCACATACCCTTTCCTGCTCTCTTTCAAGTTCACAGTCTCCTTTTTCATTGATTTACATGCAGATATGTATATATTCCTAAATATGACTTGCTCAGTCTGTTTAATGTTCCCTGTATATTCCCAGGCTAACTATTCAGTATTGGATAACCAATTGGTATGATCTTCCTTTGGGAAGACTATTTCTCCCACTCTCAACATCTTAGTCGTCTGTAGTTCTTTGTGTAGTGTTGAGGCTTATGGAGTTTCTTCTCTGTCTACTTTGACACGTCTATTGGTGTCCTCCTTGTTCAGCTCACATTTGGGCAGTCGTGTGGATGAGACTTTATTGGTGCAGTGCTTGGCATTCCTAGGAGATATGATCTCACAGCAAACTTTCTGATTCATTGTCTCTTAACAATATTTCTTGTGTCTCTTCTGCAATGTTCCCCTAGCCTTAGGTGTGGGAGTGTTTTGTAGATGTTTTCATTTTATGTGTATGAGTGTTTGCTTGTATGTCTGTGTGTATCCGGTGCCTACAGAGGCCAGAAACAAAGTCAAATTCTTGGAACAGGAGTTGCAGATGGCTGTGAGCCACCACATGGCTGTTAGGAACTTGGGGGCTTTGCAGGAGCAGCAAGTGATCTTAAG
The DNA here is from genome assembly GCF_049852395.1 of Peromyscus maniculatus bairdii. Classification (NCBI taxonomy): domain Eukaryota; kingdom Metazoa; phylum Chordata; class Mammalia; order Rodentia; family Cricetidae; genus Peromyscus; species Peromyscus maniculatus. Next base: position 11,741,570 of record NC_134866.1, on the reverse strand, counting down.
CGGGCCATCTCCCCAGCCCCTTGCTAATGCCGCTTGTCTGTTGTATTCAAATCCTTTACGAATGCTGCACATATCTTCAGCCGCTTCCTGGCTTGATTGTTCACTTTATCAACACTGTCTTTTGCTAATCAGGAGTTCTTAATTTTAATGTAGGATTTTTTTTTATTGATATTCAACTTAATAGCACTTTCGGTGTTCCATTTCGATCTTGGCTTCCCTCTGAGGAAGAATAAATTCTCTTTCATTTCCTTCTAGAAGTTACACTGTCTTATCTTCCAGATTTAGATCTCGAGACAGCTCATTGGGAATACCCGATCCATGCCCATTTCACAAGCTACAGCTTCAGCACCACCTTTCCTCCAGTTTCAATTCAGTACCACTCATGTGGCTGCTGACGCTATGACATTGTAAGGTGCCTTCTATCTGCTACAGCAATGAGTGGCTTATGAAATTAGTGGACCATAGACTTGTCTAGGTATGTGGACAGGTGACAGCAAGATTATGTGAGACTACGTAAGACACGTGAGACTGTATGACAGTGCAATTGGACTTTGCATTGATACCTCATGAGTGACTCCAGATTTCCCCCTTGCGCATATGATGAAAAATTCACTGCCTCTGGGAGCTCTGTCTCCACTGTTCTCTAAGTCTCATGAAAGAAACTTGTGACAGGCAAAGTCTAAATTAAAGGGATTCTACACATGTTCTATGAAGGTTTATTTCATGCAATTATTAGTTGCATGGAATTTTTTATATTTATTTCTACTTGGAAAATAATCATCCTTTTAGAAGAGGAAGCACCATCTTTTAAACATTCCATTTCATCATTTGCCTGGACTTCCCTTCCTGATGCAGGAAGGTATTCTAAATCCATTTATGCTGTGTTTTAAAATTATATTTATCCAGGAGATAATAATTCTCTCATATTTGTGATAGCTCCTTGATTAAAAATTAATTCATCATTCTCAAGGTGCAATGTCTCATATTTCATGTGAGTTTAATAGAAGTTCTGTCTGAATCTATTAAGCATTTAGTTGCTGATAAATGCTAAATCTATATGTCCTTAGCCGGAATATAGCTGTGTGTGTTTGTTTTTCATTGTTGATATTATGGGTTTGTAATTCACCTATTTAGGATTAATGGAAAGAAATTTTTATTGCTTTTGAAATTCTAATAACTGTATTAGTATTCATCACCTAAATACTGTACTCTTTCTCTGGATCCCAATATATTTAAACAGGATGGTGTCTGCACTACCAGGACAGAGTGCATCCTGCAGACTTCTTTTGCAATCACTCCACACTGTGTTTTCAGCTGTAAGACTTTCATCCAACACCCGGAGACATTGACAAAAAGCCATCCCATTCATCCAGCCTACTAGTTTCAGTTACATTGAAAACAGAATGTGAGTTTGGATATACCTCATAAAATAAGTGTTTTGACATGATTTACTCTTTCCTTCCACAGCAATTCCCCAAAGACACGATCAATGAAGAAGTGATAGAATTTTTGAATCCTTACTTTGAAATGGCCGACTACAACATTGAGACTGCCAGACGCGTATGTGGAAATGTTGCTGGTCTTTGTTCCTGGACCAAAGCCATGGCTTCCTTTTTTTCTATAAACAAGGAGGTGCTGCCTTTGAAGGTAGGACTCCTGGAGGGAGCTGTGTGACCCTTGACTGGGAAAGTCTGTGGGTTAGTTGGTTTCATCCGTGCACAGCAGCTCAGGAGCTTTGGCGGTCAGTGTATTTGTCCTCAGATCCATAGGGAGAGTGGGATTCTGAAAGACAGAGACAAGGATGTTTCTTTCTTCTGTAACCCAAATCTGAAGTTGCAGGAGCTTTTAAGCATGAACCAATTCTCTGCGAAGACACTGAGTCTGTTGTGAGTTACTTAAAAAAAAAAAAAAAGAAGAAGAAGAAATCATAGCACAGAATTTTCCAACAGTGTTCAAGATCTTAAGCAAAGGAATCCAATGAATGAGATAGGATTAAGATATAGACACTGGGGCCAGAAAATGATGGCCTTTGATGAAGGAAGGTGTAGACTTCCCCTTTCCCTTCTTTGCACCTGGGGCAAGAATGTCAGCTATTTGTAACTTAATGTGATCTTGAGACTAAGCCTACATTTCCCCAGGTAGCTTAGTTTATGTACATCATTTCTGAATTCACCATCACTATTAAAAAGACACCCAGTCTTGAGCAAACAGAAAGGTGAGTACATTTTAAATACACAAACGTCTGAAAGGCCATATCTTGTGGCTTGATTTTGGTTTTGTAAATTAGATCTTTTCCAACCATAAGCCAAAATTTACTTATATTTGTCAACTACCTATGAAATTTAATAACTGTGATAAAATAATCAAGATTCTCAAGGAAATAGTGCAGAATAGAGAGAGTGCATCTCAGGATCCCAGAACTATGTAAAGGATCAAAGACTCATTCACATGAGAGAATTTCAGAGCAAATAATTGATGTCAAGCTCACTGACATTACAAGAATGTGATCATTGGAGATTTTAACATAGCACAGGATTGGCCATGAGAAGTACGTGACACTCTTACTATATTTTCCAAGCAAACATATAATGTATAATTTTTGTTTTATTGTAGTTGTTTTAAGAATAGAGAACTGAAACCATTAAACAAATACCTCCCAAAAGGCAGAACAATGAAAACTTTTCTCCGGGGTTCATATTTCCAGCTCCAGTGAAAGACAAATCTAGCCTGTCATCTATATTGGTGGCTCATGAAATGTTTTTTAAACAAGTATTTAAAAGCTTTGCTTTTGCCTTTTGGCCTCCATAGCCTAAAATAATTTTTAGGCTATTTTGCCTATCGAAAATAAATTTGCTGACTGCTATTCTAATGATTCATAATTAATTTATGCTTATAAACATGGATGACAAATTCACATTAATATCTGTTTCAGATTTATGCAAACTGAGGGGATTGTAGAGGTAGAAAGCATAGGTGTAAGCGTGGAACATTGTTGAACTCCTACCCTCTAAACTATGGGTGTTTGGGGACTTCCTGCTTCTCCCTTACCCTGTGTCCCCTGCAGGCCAACTTGGTTGTGCAAGAGAATCGTCATGTGCTGGCCATGCAGGACCTGCAGAAAGCCCAGGCTGAGCTGGATGACAAGCAAGCAGAGCTCGACGTGGTGCAGGCAGAGTATGAACGGGCCATGACTGAAAAGCAGGTAGCCAAAAACGTGACATGGGAGAGACACTTATACATTCCATTGGCTCTTGAGAGCTCTCATTCCTGTGCTATCTTTATCTGAAGCGTTGGTTGTCTGAAAGAATTCACTGAGTTTTACGCATAACGCACATATAGCACATGATCCTTCACTGAGCCCTTGGCTTTGTTTTTTGCTTTTTACTTTCTTTTTATTTATTCTATGTGTCTTTTACATCATATATCTTGATTTCATTCATTTCCCTGTCCCTTTGAATCCACCTTCTGCCCTGGTAACCCCCCCCCAAAAAAAACCCCACAATTTAAGAGAATAAAAGTGAACAAGGGGGGGGGGGAATAAAAATCTCCTCATGGAAGCTACAATGTGACACAGTGGGTCATGCAGTAAACCTCTTTGTCCATATACCTTTACTTGCAAGTGTTCATTGCAAAGAGTCATTGATCTGGTGCAAGGCCTCTGATTTCTACTATACTCTGATCTGTTGGCTTTGTATCTAACCAACACTGAAAGCCACTGATAAGCTTCAGGGTGGTTTACTCCCACAGAAACTACTCATAGAAGATAACTATTCCAAATCTCCTATAATCATGTGGACAGTGATGATACCTGTGCATCCCAAGTTATCCCTCTCCCCACAATTACATTGAGTCTTTCAAACAGTTTTTTAACTAGGTGGGGCAGATACTTCATACAGTAGCCAAGGCACAGAAATGTCAAGGGAGCTTTCTGGCTTTAGGCTGGTCAATCAAAGCCCCAACTGGACTTTGATATTTTGATATTGGTTTAAGGCCTCCCTGCTACATGGATGTACTACATGGAGTATACTCTAATGATAGTGGTTGTCTACAAATTTCTCAACACACACACACACACACACACACACACACACACACACACACACACACACACAGAGACAGAGAGAGAGAGATAGAGAGATAGATATACACAGAGGGGGTGTGGAGGAAGAGAGATTTTTATTCTTGTTAGAATCTAGGTTCGTACACTTGTCATCTATTATACAAACCCCAGCTCCCCTGAAGACCCTTTCCTTCTAAAATCAAAGTGGATTTAATAGAGAGCTCATGCAGTTGAAGCTTCAGGGTTTCCTCACTTGTGTAGGTGACTATGAGTGCTCAGGTCACCAAGACTTACGGTGACAGGAGGCTGGGTTGGGCTCAGCAGACACCTGCATGTTAACATTCAGACAAAATGCCCGAAGGGATTCAGAGAGCAGACACTGGAGCTTCTAAGTCACAAAACTATTTTTCATCATTTCCCCACTGTTTTAAATATATCTTGTATATACAGATGATATATTTTTAAATCATTCCCCATACTGATGACATAAGCTGTTAGATTCATATCATCTGTGTCGGCAAACCCTGTATTGTGTTTGCCAATTGGGAGCCTTGTTGACTCTTCCTCTGAATATTTTATGGAAGTGGACCCTGTCCAGATTAAGACACCTGCTCGTGACTCTGCAGTTTGATTGTGTGCAGAATACATGCTGCTTCTCTTAAAGATAAAAGTCTCCTGGAAGCCATGTGAAAGTGTCTCCAAAGATGTTTACAGGAGTAAGTCAGTAGCACCTGCATGGATGTGCCTATTTACACTCAGGGGGTTCAATTGCATAAGGAGAAAATTAACTTTGTAACTTCAGAGTCTACTTAAAAAAAAAAAAAGGAGGAAAGAGCATTAATATCTGTCTTTCTGGATAGTCACTTGTATCCAGAAGCACTCATGAGTAAAAAATTCCTTTCTAGTATCATTGTGTTTAAATTTTAGCAGATTTGCATTAGCTCATTCCAGTCCTTGTTATTGCTGTTCTGGAGCATCTGTTGTGGTTTAGAGCACTGGTTCTCGATGTTCCTAATGCTGCAATCCCTTACTACAGTTTCTCACGTTGTGGTGACCCCCAGCCATCAAACTGTTTCATTGCTACTTCAGAACTGTAATTTTGCTGATTTATGAATCATAATGTAAATATCTGTGTTTTCAAATGGTCTTTAGGTGACCTCTGTGAAACGGTTGTTGGATCCCCAAAGGGGTCTCAACCCACAAGCTGAGAACCACTGGTTTAGATAAATGAACACGTAAGGACGGCTATTGTAAAAATATGACCATAGCTTGAAAACTTGCATTTCAGCACATTTCAAATTTCTTTAGGTTAAAAAAAAAATTAGCCATGAGTTTTCTGTCACCAACTTCTGAAGAACCTTCACTCATTTTTGTTGCATTTTCCTCATCCCTAGAGCTGGATGAGGCTGATAAGAGCTTGTGAGCCTCCCAAAAGGGCTCTAGTCTCCCGTTCATTGTAACCCAGGCCTGAATGTTTTTTTGACAGTGTGTCCCTGGCTATGATTCACAAAAGATGCAGTGCCTTGTCATAGGATCCAATTTCTCTGGTCTTCTGAAGAATGAGCCAGCATATTGGCCAGTTAGGAGAGACCGGACTGCAGAGTTGAAGCAAGGGGATTCTGTACCTGACCTTTGTTTGATATCTGCCTCTCTGTGCCATAAGCACTAACCACTCTTGGCCTATGTTGCTGCAATAAGAGGAACCTGGGTACCAAGAGGATAAAGACAGGGAGGGAGGGCCTAGCAGTTTTCTCAATTGGCTATGTATAAATAAGGATGAGAAATTTGAAGAGAAAATGCAATTAAGAATATCTTTTAATTGAAAACATTGTTTTAAATAAATTATATGGACTCAAACATCATACAGCTGGTATCTTTATTTTTGGGATGAAGCAATAGACACATGTGGTGGGATATGCCACAGAAGTGAGTTTTTGGTTATTTTTCATTAACTAAATGGGAAGACAAAACTCCAGAAGGAAGATGAAAACAAATTGGGTTAAGTATCTCCCTTTTGCAAGACACTGTATTGTATTATTCTTAGAAAAGCAGTCTATTCATTACAGAAAATGCATTTAGGCAATCCTGGAGAGGAATATAAATAATACTTTGTTCTTGTATCTGAACATATGCTATATATTTTACATATTCTCTAACCCATTTAAAAACAGAGCCCTCAGTACCCACTGTTTTATTATCTAAGTTATTAACTTCATAAAATATTGTGATCTTTTTTGGTCATAAAAACTTACAAGATAGTTTTAATCAGTTTAGAGTATTTATATCAGCACACTATAATAATTTAAGTGTTAGTTTAAGTAGTCCCACTAAAAAAAGTATTGAAACAGTTTAAACTTTCCATACCATTATAGATATTGCTATTGAACTTACCTTGTAAAATGTGTAGTGTGTATTTGTTATGTATGGACATCTATTGATGTACACCTCTTTGTCTATAATTTATTTCCTATGCTTTCACATACAGAGCTAGCAGTCATCTCTTAAACATAGAAGACAAGAAATATTTGGGCTGGGAGTATAGTTCAGCAGTACAGTGTGTATCTAGCATGCATGAGGCCCTGGGTTCCATCACCAGAACCAGAAACTGAGGATAGGATTGGGTTCTGATTGGCAGTAATATATGGAAGTCTTCATTAGACTCAAGGAAAAATCTAAAAAATACATACAAGTTAAATGAGGCTGAAATTTATGCAGGCACCCTGGGGTACAATGAGGTGAAAGTAATCTAAGTTCTTTTTCTGATGTAAAATGAGGTGTGGCTTCAGATAAAGCATGGATGAACCCAGGGTTTAGCATGAGAGATATTCTTAATTGCACTTTCCTAAGAATTTGTATTCTTTACATATTTTGTGCTACATGATGCTGTCATGTGTTGATTTTACTGGTGAGTGACAGGAATGTCCAGCACCTGTCTGTTATTAATACCTGAGAGGATTTGTCTGCTGGGTTGAAGGCACTGGACAGAGAACCAAAGACAGAACCGGGCCAAACAGACACAAGGAAAAAGAAGCTGTGTTTCCTGGGAAATAGGGCTTCCATGTCCCAGAAAGGCAGACAATAGATGTTTTAAAGTTACACATTTGAGACAGAAGCTGCTTTTTTTTTTTTTTTTTTTTTCTGAGTAAAGGTTTCTTTCTGGTTTTGGCCTTCTTCAGACCTTACTTGAAGATGCAGAGCGATGCAGGCATAAGATGCAGACGGCGTCCACGCTCATCAGTGGCTTGGCAGGTGAAAAGGAACGATGGACAGAACAAAGCAAAGAATTTGCTGCGCAAACTAAACGACTTGTAGGTCTGTAAATTCTTTTATTAATGAGACTGTGTGTTGACTGTGGTGAAGTCAGAAGCCTTAAGCTTTAATCAAACAACACTTGCTTATTTTAAATTCCTGTATGTGTGTTTGTGTGTCTACTACCATTTCAAGGAGATGGGTAATTGTCTGGTACATGTGTGTTCTGATTTGATGTGTTAATGACCTTCACACTTCCTATTAGTTCACTTTCTAATGCTTCTATAAGTGTAGGAGTATTGATCAAGGGCCCTTTGATGAAGACTCTGTCTTCTCCGGATTTTATAGTTTCATTTTTGAGCTAGAGGTCACTCTCTTACAATAAAATTATGATGACCCAATGCTTGACTTCTGACAGCTGTTTCTTGATTGGACATTTACCCTCTGTTCAACAGTCAATCAACTCATGCTTATTTATGAAGCCATTTGCAGCCCGTGCTTATGGACTGGTTTGTATAATTTAGTTTAAAAGAATGGTTGCAGTTTTATACTTTCTTTTTCAATTTCAGTAACTCACACTATTGCATGAATGGTCACAAAATATTTTAGGGGTGCTTGCTTTCCATTTTAGGGGATGTGCTGCTGGCAACAGCTTTTCTGTCATATTCTGGTCCATTTAACCAAGAGTTTCGAGATCTGCTGTTAAATGATTGGAAGAAGGAAATGAAAGCTCGTAACATTCCATTCGGGAATGATCTCAATCTTAATGAGATGTTGATTGATGCCCCGACTATCAGTGAATGGAACCTCCAAGGCCTTCCAAACGATGACCTGTCTATTCAGAATGGAATTATCGTCACAAAAGCATCACGCTATCCTTTTCTAATTGATCCACAGACTCAAGGCAAGATCTGGATTAAAAACAAAGAAAGCCAAAATGAACTCCAGGTGATTTTCATTTGAGTACATTTAAACACTTCAGATTGTATTTCTCTACAGATTCTCCTCCCTCAAAGGGAGAGAAATATTTGAATGTCTTACAGATTTTGTTGGAATCCTAAACAGAGATACAAACTTATATCTAATAACAAAATATTTTCCATAAGTGTATTGTTTCCATTTTTGGCCACATCTACTAGCACCATATTTCAGTGAGTCACGGCTCAGACTCTTATCTGTTAATGCTATGGCTGTCTTTGATAATCAGAAAAAACAGAGCCACATCACTCTGCATGTGCTGTGCTTACAAGCAGACTTCTAGTTGTCTACCAACGGGGATGGTGGAGGTCAGACAGAAGCAGAGACCTCGCACACAACTTTCACATGCTTCATGGCAGGTGATAATGTTTGTCTATTGAAGGCAGAATGAAAACATTTAAACATTTTGCACCATTTCACATAGCATGGTTTCGACACCGAGGCTTTCTAAGTCCTTGTTTCCCGTGGCAGAGGGTTTAGAGCTCACAAGGCATTACTGTGTACTGCATCATGAGCCTGTTCCTCCGAGTAACCTTGTGATCCCATCCCATGTGTAGATCACGTCTCTAAACCATAAGTACTTTAGAAACCACCTGGAGGACAGCCTTTCACTTGGACGGCCTTTACTTATAGAAGATGTTGGGGAGGAACTAGATCCTGCTCTTGACAATGTTTTGGAAAAAAACTTTATTAAATCTGGATCTACCTTTAAGGTAGGTTTAGCCTTGATAACAATATGCCGAGCAATTGTGCATCCTAGTAGATGAGACAGAATTTTCTCAAGAAACAGCAATTGGAGTTGGTTGTGGGGGCTATTTTTCTGCTCTTCTTAAGTTGAGACCAAATTAATTGAAGAACAACACTTTAATGCTTGTCTCTTCTACTTCTGTAACAAAGAAATGGATTCTATTTTGTTCTTTGACTGTTGAAACCTTTAAGAATCTTCATGTCTCCTCTTCCTCTGTACAGATATGGGCACACTTGTGAAATCCTTGGAACTCTGTTGCATGGCACTGGATAGAAATTCAAGCCACATAAGTTCATGTGTGTTCACAAACCTTCATCCTGTCCCTGTCCCTTGACTGTCGTAAAGTCAATACCAATGCCACCACTCTGCTCTCCCATGCCATATTTGGGTCTTGCTTGTGGGACTTCCAAAATCTCAGTGTGTGGGTAGCAAACCTGCTCATCATTCTCAACCCCTGAGCAAACTGTGGGTTAGCTTTTTCTCAGTTCCTCGGCTTAGTCCCAATATGTTTGACAACAAATTCTTTATCCATTTCATGGTATGATTAGAACTCTTAGCTACCCCCTTCTCCCTTCCTTTGTCCTTTCTTCCTTCCCTCCCTGCCTCTTCTCTCTTATCCTAGTGTCTTGAAACTCATATCTAATGACAGTTTCTTTTTATGTTTTACTATACAAATTATAGTCAGTAACAAATTGATCAAATCAATAACTGATGTAATATGGAAAGGACTCAGGTGTATCTCTCCTCTGTTTAACTTTCTTTTTATATAAAGGTAAAAGTTGGTGACAAGGAAGTAGATGTCATGGATGGTTTTAAACTCTACATTACTACCAAGCTGCCGAATCCAGCCTACACTCCGGAAATAAGTGCCCGGACCTCCATCATTGACTTCACTGTCACTGTGAAAGGCTTGGAGGATCAGTTACTCGGGAGAGTCATCCTCACAGAGAAACAGGTAGGAAATCAAGGCCGACTCCGTTTCTGTACTGCACTGCCTTTTGTTGATAAAAATAATATGAAAGTTGCCATAGACTTGATTTCCCCTTTATCTCAGTGGTTTTCCTAGGTCCTGAATCTTAGTTGTAACACTGGAATTGCTTTAGGAGCCATTAATCTGGAATCTTAAATTCACATTTATTCTTCAGTATTTTCTTTTTCCATGTAATGAAGTATTAGTCAGTTATCTACACATGTATTTTCTTGTGTGTATGTGCTGGGCTGTGGCGTGTACATGCACGCGTACATATATGTGCAAATGTGTGTAGAGGAGAGAGATAGACATTGAGTATTTCTTCCTACCTTTTTCATTTAAAATTTTATCATCATCACCATATAATAATAATGATGATAATGATTGTAAATAGTAGTGATTATTTTTAATATGTGATTTGCATGGATATCTGTGTACCACATACATGCTTGGTGCCTGTGGAGGCCTGAAGAGGCCACTGGATCCTTCCGAACTGCTGTTGCAGAGGGTTGTGACCTGCCATGTGGGTGCTAGGAATTGAACCTGGGTCATCTGTGAGAATAACAAGTGCTGCTCTTCGCTACAAAACCATCTCTCCAGCTCCACCACGTATATATTTTTTAAGATGTGACCTTTCATTAAACCTGAGGCTGGTTACTTCAGCTCTGCTGGTCAGCCCGTCAGCTTCAGTGATTGACCTGTTTCCACACCACATCTCCAAGCACTGGGGTTACAGGCACATACGCCACAATGCCTGGCTTTTAACACGAATTCTTGGGTTCCAAACTTAGGCCTCCATGCTTTTGTGGCAGTCACTTGACTAAGTCACCTCCCCAGCCACACTTTTAATCTAGTTTCATAGATTATGCATGCCACTGGTAACTTTTCGAGACACCAACAATGTAACTCTGAGGACATAGTTATCATTTGTTTTGTTATTCTGGTCTTCCACTGACTCATTTTTACGAAAAGCTTGATGTTTTATGAATTCTATTTACCTGTTTACCTTCAGTTTTCTTGTCTGCTTTCATTTCATTATGGTTCTTCTTAGCATATAAGATGTAAGCTTTGTGCTTAGACCATAAGAAATCTTAGCTTTTTATTTATTTGATTTTTATTTATGTAGGTGTGTAAACACACACGTGCCTCTGTGCGCTTATATGTACCTCACACATGGAGATGTCTGCAGAACCATAAGAGGATGTCAGATCTCCTAGGAGTGGAGTTGCAGGCAGTTGTTATTACCCAGCACAAGTACTGGGACCTGGGTCTTCTGCAAGAACAGTATGCTTTCTTAGACACTGAGCCATCTCTCTAGTCCCCCAGTCTAGTCCTGTTATCTAAAAGGGCTCCATGTGTGCCTGACAAGTCTGGTGTAAACCTTTCAGAACTGTTTGGTGGCTGAGTTGGTTTAGGGTGTCAAGGCTCCTGGTGTCAGGCACGTTGACCTGAGTTTGTCCCCAATACACACACGGTAGAACTTAAGAGCCATCTTCTGTAATTTGACCTCGACATGTGTGCATGACACATGCTCCATCCCACAGGTAAATGAATGGAGTACAAAA
>NC_134866.1:3960000-4167500 GCF_049852395.1 Peromyscus maniculatus bairdii | reverse complement strand
TTCAAAGGTTCCAGAACCTTCCCAGAATTACAAGGTGATGATCACAGGAAGCAAAATAAATCTGAATGTCAAAAAAAGAAAGGGTAGAGTGTCCAAAAAGCAGAGGGAGAACACGGAACAGGAATATAAGGGCAAGCAGCAAATTCTTCCAGGCTCTGGTCTTTGAGGGACTTTGTGGGGCTGTTCTTAGTTATCTCAGAAAATAATTGCTGTCTGTGAGCAGAAAAATGTGAATCTCTATGGAATAAGCTATCCTGCCTTACGTCAGACACAAGGTGAAGGGATCAGAACGTGGGCTCGGGTGGGAGATGCGGAGAATCAGGAGCTCCTGGCAGCACTCAGTAAGACCAGGAATCATACTGGGTGTGAAAAACAGTACCAGTTAACCAATTCAGAGATCTGTCACTACAAAAACCGAGAGAGAGAGAGAGAGAGAGAGAGAGAGAGAGAGAGAGAGAGAGAGAGAGAGAGAGAGAGAGAGAAGTGGTTTTGAGAATCAAAACCTTGCTGCAAAATACAAGACAAACTAGGAACAATGGCTGTATTGTTATTCTAAAACGGCATGTTATTGGACAAAAGTGACAGTTAAATAATAAAATAAGAAAGGAAAGAGATAAAATGTCCATGCTATTAATTCCCAGCCCAAGTGGATAGTACTTCTCACTGTACGGTCACTTAGCTGTGGCATTGCTCTGGTTACCCAAAGATTCAATTTCCAGCAACTCCAATTTAGTGTTAACAGTTATGACAAAGCCCGTGAGTCAGAAATCTGTACACACATAGAGTCCTTTTTGATATCTTCATCATCTGCATGCAGTCCTCACAGACACAGTGCCTTACTGTGGGGCACAGAGTCCTGGGTGCACCTTGTAGGGACTGAACAAATTCCCTCAGTGACTTACGACATCGTATTCTAGTTATCATAGCACTTCAGGTCAGAAGTCTGGTGTGGGTCTCACATGGTTCCTCATGATGTCAGAATCCTAGAAGCTCCAGGGAAGGCTGTTTCAGTCATCTCCAACTTAACAGGGTGGGGGACAGAATCCAAGTCATTGGGATATGGCTGAGCTCTCGGTGCTCTTGGTGACTGTCAAATGGGGGCTAATCATAGGTCCTCAATGTCATTGGCTGTCAACATTTTCTCTGTCTTCAAAGCCAAAAGACATAGTCTTTCTCAGCCTTTAGAATCTTACCCCTCTCCGGCTCAACAATTCCTCTTCCTGCCTCCACTTTTAATGGTCCAGATGATTGTATTGATCCCACCAGATAATTCAATACAACCTCTGCACCTTGAGATTGATCATTTTAATTCTTTCTCCGTCTGTGACATAGAGATTTATAGGGTCCATGGACCATCATGCAAACATTCTCTAAAACCCATTGATGTACCTGGCACTCCTTCCAAGGAAGTGTGCTGGACATGTGGTACAACTATGTCAAAATCCACATACCCATATTCCACTTTCTGTGACCACTGACCCAGCTCTCCTGCTCCCGCTTTCCACTCACAAGACCATTACAAAGGCTGTACCCTTAACTCTCTTGCCAACATATCATTCTTTAATGAGTGACAGCTGTCCAAATTCCAGCAGCCCCTTTCTCAACCCAATCTCTCACAAACTGCAAACTTCCCAAACAAGTCCACCTCCAATGTTCTTTTCTTGTCATACCAAGGACTTCATCATAGACCAGGCGAGGAAACCGTTAACTTCTCATAGTAGTCAGAATTCAGGCTAGTAGGTTTAGAAGGTAGAAAGGCAGACTTTGTAGTTTTTGGAAATGGTTACTTTTTATTCTTTGAAAGTATATTGATCAGATCTATCCCACACTACCTCCCTCCAACTCCCTGAAATGCCCACCAGCCTATGTCCCTCCTAACTTCATGTCCTCTATTGTTTTGTTTTTGTTATTAATATCCCCCCTTTAGTCCAATGAGTGTTGTCCATATGCACATGGGTGTGTGGTCATCCACTGGGGCATGAGGAACCTATTTAAACACATCTCCAAAGGAGAGTTACTTTCTCTTCTTCAGCAGCCATCAAGTGCCAATAGCTCCACCTTAAAGGAGGTGGGGCTTCCAGGGCCTCCCCCATCCACAGTGGGATTTGATTGGTTTGATCTTATGTGGTCTTTCTCAGGTAACCACAGCTGCTATTTAAATCAACAGAAATCAAAGGGATCATCAAATTCCCACTTTCCAACTACAGACCACTTATAAAAGCACCATTTATAGGATGGAGGAAAAGCTGGTGTTGCTATTTGGGTTACAGATCTTGAACATGTTTTTCATTCTCAATTACAGCTGCCTCAGGACAATAACAATGACAAAAGGGATCAAGAAAAAGGAGAATTGTTGTGTTCTGAAGTGTTTTGTCAATTGTGGGGAGGGCAAAGATAAAACTGCTGCTGATTGCCTGTGTGCTTCCAGCTTATAGGAAGTATAACTAGACAGGTGAGGGCTACAGCCAACCCTAAGAGAAACTCATGGCTTCCCCATGTCATCTAGATAATAATATGGAATAGGGAGAAAAAATAGATTGGAAGGCTTTCAAATGTTTTACAGAAGAATCACAAATCTTCAACAGAGAAACCTGGATTTGTGTGTCTCTTTTCCTGAGGATGTTTTTGAGTTAGTTTGCTTTTGTGAGGCCAGAAAATGAATACCTCAGTTCAGGTTCCCCTCAGCTGAATAAATGAACACCAACTCTTCTTACACCCCAGGTCTCTTTTTCCTCTTCATCCACCCCAGATGATGCCACAGAGCCCATGAACACTTTTTCTGCACCACATATATGCACATCTGAGCCTCCTCAAAATGGACAAGGTCCAGCCTAACATCACCTGTGGGATGGTCTCACCAAAACTTTAAAAACTCAGGCTAAAAGGCGAAAGATTTATACGATCTCACTCATAGGAGGATACTACATGTGGAACAAGGATGACTGGACTGCTACTCACATCACCAGTGAGGCTACCTGGAAAATAGGACCCCAAGAAAGACACAGGGATCACCCAATGACGGAGAAATGGATGAGATCTACATGAACAGCCTGGATATGAGTGGGAGCAATGAACGACAAGGGTAGGGGAAAAGAGAGTGGGAAAACCCACCTGGATCAAGAACAGAGAGGGAGAACAAGGAATAGGAGACCATGATAAATGAAGACCACATGAGAAAAGGAAGAAACAAAGTGCTAAAGAGGCCCACAGAAATCCACAAAGATACCCCCACAAAAGACTGCTGGCAATGGCCGAAAGACAGCCGGGACTGACCTACTCTGGTGATGGGATGGCCAAACACCCTAATAGTTGTGCCAGAAACCCCATCCAAGGACTGAGGAATCTGGATGCAGACATCCACAGCTAGGCCCCGGGTGGAGTGCTGGGAGTCTAATTAGCGAGAAAGAGGAGGGTTTATATGAGTGAGAATTGTTGAAACCAAAGTTGGATAAAGCACAGGGACAAATAGCCAAACGAATGGAAACACATGAACTATGAACCAAAGGCTGAGGGGCCCCCAACTAGATCAGGCCCTCTGAATAGGTGAGACAGTTGATTGGCTTGATCTGTTTGGGAGACATCTAGGCAGTGGTACCAGGTCCTGGGCTCATTGCATGAGATAGCTGTTTGAAACCTGGGACTTATACAGGGACGCTTGGCTCAATCTGGGAGGAGGGGACTGGACCTGCCTGGACTGAGTCTATCAGATCGATCTCAGTCCTCGGGGGTGGCCTTGATCTGGAGGTGGTGGGAATGGGTGTGGGCTGGGGGGAAGGGGAGGGGGGCAGGAAGGGGGAGAACAAGGAAAGCTGTGGCTGTTATGTAGAACTGAATAGTATTGTAAAATAAAATAAATTTTAAAAAAAGGAAAAAAAAAACTCAGGCTAACAATGTAAAGACATTAGGGGAGCCCCTGTGGACAGGTTCCACAAGCCTGACTTGAGAGATTACTGGGGACAAACCCCAGAAGAGAGAAGACAGCGTGGCTTCTCTGCAGAGGAGGCTTTTGGTCATTGCTGCCTCCAGGATTGAAGCCACTGTGCTTTGCTGTAATGAAGTCTGTATGTATGCATGCATGTAAGAGTGTAAGCATATACATGGACTTGTGTGTGCGTGTGTGTGCACGTGTGCATGTGTGGTGATATTGTGCTCCCCAAAATATATTGTGCACCCTAATAAACTTGTCTGGGGTCAGAGAATAGAACAGCCACTAGATATAGAGGCCAGAAAATAGTGGCACACACACCTTTAATCCTAGTATTCTGGAGGCAGAGATCCATCTGGTCTCAAAGTTCAAGGCCACACTGGAAACAGTCAGGCATGGAGACTCACACCTTTAATCCCAGGAAGTTATGGCAGAAAGCAGAAAGGTATTTAAGGCGTGAAGATCAGAAACTAGAGCTTGTTAGACTTTTAGGCTTTTGAGCAACAGTTTAGCTGAGACTCATTCTGGAGGCTTCCAGTCTGAGGAAACAGGATCAGCTGAGGAATTGGCAAGGTGAGGTGGCTGTGGCTTGCTCTGCTTCTCTGATCTTCCAGCATTCACCCCAATACCTGGCTCCAGGTTTGTTTTTATTAATAAGACCTTCTAACAAATCATGCTCTGTGTGTAAGCCAGAGAACAACCTGATTCATCTTCAGGAACACCATTAACCTCCTCTTTGAAAGAGTCTCTGTGGGTGGAAGTTTCTCTTCTGCCTGCCTGTTCCCAAATATCCGGCAGCTGCTTCCCAAATAATTGACCCAGAGGCTTAATATTACTTATAAATACTCGATCGGTAGCTCAGGCTTATCGCTAACTAGATCTTACACTTAAATTAACCCATAATTCTTATCTATATTTAGCCACATGACTTGGCACCTTTTCTCAGTATGGCATTCTGATCTTGCTCCTTTGTGTCTGGCTGGCGACTCCTGACTCCGCCCGTCCTCTGTCCTACTCTAGTCAGCCCGCCTATCCTCCCCGCCTGACCACTGGCCAATCAGCGTTTTGTGAAACCAATTAAGGTGACACATATTTTACAGTGTGTAAGAGCATTATCCCACACCAGGTCCCTCACTGTGCTGGGGTTTATAGTTATTTATAGTAGGAAGTTGGCTGATCAGTGGTTGCCAGGCTTCCTCCTGTCTCAGCCTCCTCAACCCTAAGATTACTGGCACCTGTAACTAAATCAGACTTTTGACATGGTTTCTAGGGATCAAACTCAGGTCTGTTTGCTCTCCAGGCAAGCACTCTGTGTTCTGAGCCATCCTCCTTGTTCTACTGGGTTTTTATTCTCAGCAGGAAAGTCTAGCTTTGAAGGAGCTGACCAGACAACCTGGGCTGTGAAGCAAGGTGGCACTGTAATTGGCTCTTTGGCTAATATCCCAGAGATGACTGACAGATGGCTGAAAGAAAGATGAGGGGATTTTAGGTTCAGTGTTCTGATCAGAATGGTGGGGTAGACAGTGTTGGTTATGACCAACAAAGGTCTGTGAAGGAAGAGGTGAAACAGAATCCAACTAGAAAAGGTGGTGTTGTGTAGGAGACTGGCGTTCTAAGCAATGGAGCCTATGAGGGTCTCCCAGAGTGAAGATCCAGGCCCTGCAGCAGGTTGCCTGCTAAGTGCACATCCCACAATACAAACCAGGGCATCTTTGCATCAGCAGCTTCTACCTCCCGCCGAGGTCGTGTTTCCCAAAGCTGCAAACCATTCCACATTTGATGGTTCAAAGCAACACAAACCTTTTATCTTCGACCTTCAGAGGTCAGAAGTCAAGCCTAACCCTCGGAGACTGAAATCAAGGTTCCTTTTGGAGATTCACAAGGACAGTCAGTCTTGGCCTTTTCAAGCTCTGGAAGCCATTGCATTTCTTGGCGCCTAGCTCCAAATTCTACCTTATTGGCCATCACCGCCTCTCCCCAATGAGTCTCTAAGGACTCCTGTGATTACATTCATGTCCCGTTCAGAATTTCCAAATCTCAAGCAGCAAGTGTTGTTGTGGGAGGTTCATAAACATTCAAGGTCATTTCAGAGACTTCCGAAAGACAAATCCTGTGAAATAGGTTTTCAACAGCAAACAGCATTCCAAAATAATCTGTCTCAGGAAAAGGCAGACTTACCAGCAAATGACGTGTGGGCACTGGCACCAGGGGGACCAGAGTTAGAAGAAGGATTTTTTGACTCGTGGGCAATGTGCCAGCCAAGGAGGATGAAATGAAAGGAGACACGTCAGGAGGTCAGAAGTGGGAGGTGTGAGGAACTGAGATGATGCTTTTATTTTCCCCAAAGCTGCAACAGACCCCGGTGGACTAGGAATCTCCCAACATCCTGCTGGGAGAGCACCCCACACACAGACAGTGGGGTCTTCTCTTATTCTCTTGCAGTGTATTTAACCCTTGCCTCCCATTTCCTTCATTTTAATGCTCCTTCGTGGTGGCGCACGCCTTTAATCCCAGCACTCGGGAGGCAGAGCCAGGCGGATCTTTGTGAGTTCGAGGCCAGCCTGGGCTACCAAGTGAGCTCCAGGAAAGGCGCAAAGCTACACAGAGAAACCCTGTCTCGAAAAAACCAAAAAAAAAAAAAAAAAGCATAAAGGGTTAAACCTCACTGGAGCCTAGGAACAAGGCTTCATGATCATTCAGTTTGGTGTCCACAGGCATCAAAAGAAAATAATCTTAAACCTGTGGCCATGGAGGCCCAATTAGGAAGTGAAAGAAATTCATGCCAAGGAATGCCAGACATGGAAATGAGATTGTACCTGATCAGCGGAGTAAGCAGTTGGGGAAGAGAGTCGAGTTGGGACGGTGGTTAAAACTAATCTCTATTCTGCGAGTTATGCTGCCTGCCCTACTGTGTACGACATTGACTTACACATGCTGTGCTCAAAGACTTAGGTTCTTAAGTTTTGAGAGTCGTATGATAATACAGAATGTTAAAATTACGTATTTATAAAATCAGAGCATCTGCTGTGCACCTGCACAGGAGTCCTCTGAAACAGAACCTGTGTGCAGTTGCCATGACATGCTTGTTCTCTTCTCCTCTGGGTAGCGCCCGATCCTGGGCACCAGCTCCCTGGAAACTCCGGTAAGCTCGTGGGCTCCTGTCGTTTCAAAATCATTTGGTCTTTTAGTTCTGAATGCTTTAATAAAGCACTTTATGTTTATATAAATCAGTGCCTGATTGCATATTCAGATGCTCATCTGAAACCTTAAGATGCAGGATTAGAGGAAAGAATTTGTGTTCAGTCTCTCAAAAATAAACATGATAAATTCAACTTTCCTTCACAGCAACACAAATTACTTAGTCAGACTTTTACCCTGTCTGTTTTCTTTTCTTGGGTAGTACATTTACACACTTATTCTCGTTTTTTCTCTGGAATGCTCTTACTCTTTCCATTTTTTAAAATTTTTTTTCCAAACACAAGTAAAATTTCAAAATACATTGAGCCCTAGTTTTGAAAGCTTGGACGGAAGTCCTTCATGCAAATGCCTATGTTCTTTGTTTTCAATTTAAATATAATATTTGAGTTTTTCTGGAAAAACAATGAAGGGAAGGCAAATTCCATTTTAATTTTTATTTTTTTGTTCATTCTTCTCTCATTCAATATATCCCAACCACAGTTTCCCTTCCCTCCCCTCCGTCTGGTCCCCCCCCTCCCCTGCAGCTCTCTCCGAGATCCACTGTTCCTCCAATGACCTAAAGGAGTCTGGCTAAGGCCTAATTCCTTCTACTTATGTTAAGATCCTGGAGTCCCCACTCAGTAAGAAGTTCATTACCAGGCCCCTTGATAGCCTGGAGTGCATTTAAAGCTAATGCCCCATTTTCCATACTGGTTTCTGGGGTGGCTCAAAACCTCCAGGAAGTAAGAATGAAGCATGCGTGACTGCAATGAACTGCACCTGTATGGGGCACACAGTAAGATCGTGCAAATACTTATAATTATGAAATGATTGCACAGTGGAGCTTGTTTCCCTCATTTTAATGCTTTTTAAAAAACATAAACGCATAAACCTCACCTGAGCATAGAACAAGGCTATGTGATTGTTCAGTTGAGTTTCCATGTCCATCAAAGATAATAATCTTAAACCTGTGGCCATGGAGACCCAATTAAGAAGTGAAGAAATTTATGCCAAGAAACACCAGTCATGCAGATGAGCATGTACCCTGGAGTGTGTTATCATATGCCCATGTTCACTGAAACATTATTCACACAAACAAGATATGGAAACAAGATAGGTGTCCATACTCTTGTTACCTGACAAATAATGACGTTTAAATGAGAGAGGAGAAAAAGATTTTAAAAAAAGGAGAGAGAAGTGAAATGTTTATAGATCTTAGATACTCTTAACTTTTAAAGTATCGTTTTACAACTACTTTAAATCTGGGATGGTTTTTCTGGGTTTGGTAGTTTCTCTGAAATACAGAGCTAGTGAGATTACTCAGTAGGTAAGGACAGTTGACCTGCCAGTCTGCAGACCTGAGCTCAATTCCCAGAACCCACATAAAGTTGTGTGGAGAGAATAGACTTCACAAACTGTGCTCTGACTTCTGCACACAGGCTCTATCCCATGCCCCAACCCCATAATTATAATAAAAATAATTTTAATGTGGTTACTGGAAGAAAGGGAATTTTTCAGGAGTATATCTCAAAGAGAAACAGCCATTCAGGTGTCAGCAATGCCTGCCCATCTCTCTCCTTGCCCTAGCTCCTATGGGGATTGGTTGTGCTTATCACATCCTGCTGAGTGGTAGACATTAACTGATGGCTACAATTTCCTTTTCTGTGAATTGCTGGTCCCTGTACTTGCCCATCTTCTGACCAAGCTTCCAGCCTTATTCTCATGAGCTCACACAGTGTACACCAGCCAACCTGGAGTGTCTCTGAAAAGATAGGCAAGCTGGGACTTACAGAGTGAGGGCTGAGAGGCCAGAGCTCCTGGAGGCTCAGCTCGAAGCCGTTAGTGCAGAAATAATCCAGAACCATGGCAGAAAGAGTTTCTTTCCCTTCTCCTCTCAAACAACATAAAAATCAAAGCTTCGGAAGTGATGACCATGTGCTAAGCGTTCAGCTTCCACCCTGGTGCCTTCCCACATTTCTCCTCAATTGGAGATAACTGAGATTTGAGAGCAGTGCGTCATTTCTACCAGGTTGCAGCCTGGTAGTCCTGTGTAGCTCGGCACTTTCATCTCCCTGGTTGAACCTCTACATTGAGTCTTAGGGTTGGCACATGCTTGAAGCTTAGCGCTATGTGTTGACTGGATTAAAGACTTAAGTCACTCAGCTCAGTATGAGGCAGATCACTCCTCTTTGTCCTTGAGAAAATGTAAAATGTTGAACAGTATTGAAAACAAGTTAGTAACAGTAGGGCAAATGAAATAAGTTGGACATTGGGATTTATGCTGGAGATGGGGGTTCCAGGGTTAGATTGACAGGCAAAATCCAGAGTATTTGCTGAGTGGCCCACTGGCTCTAATTCCCACCAGCTAGACAGGGGCCCTGCGTTCTTTCCCAGTGATTCAATACAACTGCCTTAACTAAGGCAGAATTCAATGAAATGGTAGGAAGCAGGATATGCCCACAAAGGTGAGAAAGTGTGGCATCCCCACGGGAGGTTGGAGTGCTGCATTTACACTATGATTGTGCGGCCCTAAACTGGGGATCTTCTAGACAGATGGAGACTACCTGTGTTAGTAAGGGTTCTCTAAAGAAACAGAAATTGTGTGTGTATGTGTGTGTGTGTGTGTGTGTGTGTGTGTGTGTGTGTGTGTGATATTATATATATGCTATATATATATATGTGTGTGTGTGTTGTTTCAGTATATATTATATTATCATATATGATGTTACTGTATGTATTATATATAATAAAGGGGGTTCATTATAGTGGCTTTATAGGCTGTGGTCCAAGTAGTCCAACACTGGCTGTCTCCTAATGGAAAAGCCAAAAATCCACATGCTTTTCCGTCTATAATACTGGATGTCTCAGAAACCCAGTCAGGTGCTGGAGTCCAGAGGAGAGCTGCTGTCTTCAGTCCATATTGGAATCACAAAGAAGAGAGTTCCAACACTGGTGAAGGACTACCTCAGCAGCAAGGTAGATGAACTTGCCAGTGAGAGTGAGGGCAAGCAGGTGAAAAGCAAAAGCTTCCTTCTCCCACCTTCTCTTTGTGTGGGCTGCCCTTGGAAGGTGTGGCCCAGCTGTAGGGTGCATCTTCCTATCTCAAATGACCCAGTCAAGAAAATCCCTCACAGATGCGTCTAGCTGCTTGGGTTGCAGCTAGCTCCAGATGTTGTCAAGTTGACAACCAAGATTAGCCATCGCACTAGCTATGATGTGGCCTCAGGGGCTTCAGTTGCTTCTGTCCCAGGTGGGGCTCGATACCTTCTGTGGTGTGAATGTGTCTCTCAAAATCGCACATTGGAAACTCATGCTCCTTGTTGCGGAGGTGGGAGGGTGAGCCTGAGGAGAGGTGATGGGGTCCTAATGGTGGAGAGAATGACTTCATGATGTTATTGTGAAAATCAGCTTGTGATTGCAGGGGTGGTCTCGTGATGGGAGAGGTTCACCCCCTTTGCTCTGAATCATCTTCTCTTCTGTGTCTACCATATGGTGACACCTCAAGATGGCCTCATGAGACATCAACATCTTAGCCCTGGACTTCCAGACTACCAGACAGACAGCCTTCTTGGGAGTCTCCTTCACCTAGACGATATGAAATGGAAATACGCTTCTACCAGCTATTGAGTTAATTGAACTCGAACTAATTTCCCATTACTAACTTGAAAAGCAAATACATAGATTATTCTATTTCCCCTTTAAAGAGCACAGGAAATTAAATTAGCTTTTAATTCACATTGTAAAAAATGTTATATTGTGTGTGTCTGACAGACACACAGACACACAGACACACACACACACACACACACACACACACACACACACACACCAGACAGACAGACATTGAAATAGTGCTTCACCTAAAGAAAGCATGTCTGTTCTTAAATTCCATACCTTCACTTAAATCAGTGTTTCTCAACCTTCCTAATGCTATGACCCTTTAATACAGTTCCTCAACCATAAAATTATTTTGTTGCTACTTCCTAATTGTAATTTTGCTACTGTTATGAATCATTATGTAAATATCTGATATGCAGGCTATCTGATATGTGACCCCCAAGGAGGTCACAACCCACAGGGTGAGAACTGCTGGTTTAAATGGTTTTCAATACTAGAGCCCTGGGTAGTATCTGGAGACTCATTATCCCTGTGGACTCAGCGCCTTTTCCAATTTCATGTCCATGGTCAATGTACTGTTTAGCTTTTAAGAACTGTACTGTCTTTTGTTCTAACTGAAAGGAAATCATTTAGCTGTATGTATCTGTTTGTCTGTCTGTTTTCCTCCTCCCTTCCTCCCTTCCTCCCTCCCTCCCTCCCTCCCTCCCTCCCTCCCTCCCTCCCTTCCTCCCTTCCTCCCTTCCTTCTTTTTTTTTTCCTTAGGAGGATGGCTGCCTGCAAATTCCTGTTTTTAGAATTCTTTTTCATGGACACTGAAAGTCAATAAACATTTTAGAAGTGTTTTCCTGTTGACATGGTGGAACACATGTGAACCCTGCACCGATGGTTGAAGTGGGACATCATAGCCCACTTGAGGTCAGCCTTGGACTGGGAGACACAGGCCTATAATTCTAGCTACTGGGGAAACAGAGGCAAGAGCATTGCAAGAGCATCAAAGCCTGTCTCAAAATAAAGCATCATGAGAGTCCCCACCTGGCTTACAGGAAGCCCTAGGTTCACTTTCCAGAGCTGGAAAAGCACTCACTGCTTGCATCACTCGAGGAAAAGGGCCCATCTTCACTGCCACTCGGTTTGAAGAAGAAACCTTCCCGAATAACTGTGACTGCCTTTAACACATCTGAGATAAATGAGAACTGTACTCCCAGTGCATGTCCACAGAAGAGGAGATTAAAAATAGGTATGTAACATAAATCTTAGAAGGTCTTATTAATAAAAACAAACCCGGAGTCAAGTATTGGGGTGAACGCTGAAAGATCAGAGAAACAGAACCAGCCACAGCTACCTCACCTCACCAATTCCTCAGCTGATCTTGTTTCCTCAAACTGGAAGCCTCTGAGTCCTCATCCAAATAGATCTCAGCTCAACTGCTGTTAAAAGCCGAAAAGCTTAACAGACTCTAGTTCCTGGTTTTCATGCCTTATATACCTTTCTGCTTCCTGCCATCACTTCTTGGGATTAAAGGCATGTGTCACCATGCCTTGCTGTTTCCAGTGTGGCTTTGAACTCATAAAGATCTGGATGGATCTCTGCCTCCAGAATGCTAGGATTAAAGGTGTGTGTGCCACCATTTTCTGGCCTCTATTCTGTCTAGTGGCTGTTCTGTTCTCTGACCCCAGATAAGTTTATTAAGGTGCACAATATATTGGGGACACAATATCACCACATAAGTACCCAAAGCATCTGCTTTCCCATCCCAAACACTGATGGATGCTGATAACGACCTCCACACCCCTCCTTCACCACCCCAGCCCCCAACTCCACAAATGTTCTAATTGCTGTTTATTCATGGCTTTTCTTAGCTGCACTGAAAAGAAACACATTGTAGCTGATAAAATCAATTTCCCCAAGAGTTGTGTACTGCATTGGTTTTGTTGGAAGAAACAGCAGTGAGCTAATGGCCTTATGTTTAGTGCAGCTTACAGGGCTGTGTGTGTTCATAAGGGTACTGTTGCTTGATTAGCAATTGCATTAACCTCTCAGAGGACAAAAGCTGCTGCTGCCCAACTTTTAAGAGCAAAAAAGAAACTAAGAGCTATTTAATTTGTGAAAACAGTGCATAATGAACCTCAAACAACAAATTCATCCCTAAAGCCGACAAAGTAATTTTGAGGTGTTTTTGCTGTCAGCCAAGTGTTAGAGTTGTCACCCTGTGGCTTTCAAAGTCAAAGCCAGGGATTTGATGATGCTTGTCAGAGCCCAGCACAGTCTTGGTTCCCATCCAGTACAAACTGGACTTGCTTGACGTCTCTCAAGGTCCAGCCTGAAAACACTTTTCCAAAGCCAGACTATCAGGACATAGTTTATTTCCATGGCCACCACACTAGCCTCTGAAGACTGAGGTAGGCAATGGCTTCCTATGGCCTCACTGCCTGCTCCTTGCAACCCAACTTTGCTTTTCAGCCACTGCATATGTGAACAGAATCAGACTAGAGTGGTTAGACAAAAACGTGGACCATGGAAGAAATTTCCTGTCTTGTCCAGCAACGGGACATTGTCATGTTGCAGTGTACCACACAGAACATGATGGGAACAGTCTCCCAGCTGTCCTCTAGAGCAGTCTCAGGCCTTCTTTAAGTCCACAAGCTACCAACTGGAAATTCATTCTCTTTCAATTCTCAATCTCTCTGATCAAGGCAGGATTGTGTCTTCAAGGCAAGCTGTTCTGCTCTAAAATTCAGGCATTTCTAGAACATTCCAGAGTAATCTGAGTTGTTGGCTTGTGTGGATCCATAGAAACACTGGACAGCATTTCTAAGAATAAACTGTAGTGTATACTACGTTGGCCTAGCAAGAGAGTACTTGAAGGTACCATGCTGGTAAAGTGACAAGGTTGTCTTAACTTCCTGAAAAGTTAAGGATTCATGATTCTGGCAGCATGTCAGAAACCCTTCTCCCTCCTGAAGGAGCCTACTATCTCCACCTTTATCAGAAAAGATGCCCTTTGCTTGGTTTTGAGCATTCTAGAAGTAGAATCATCTAGTATATAGATTGAGTTCAACACAACCTCCCTGATCAATATTGTTTGTGCTGAAATTCATGCATGTCATCATTGCTCCCCAAAGCACATAGGAGCCAGTGCTCACACACAGTCCTCACTTGGGGAAAGAGAAAACTTTACTATAGGTTTGTTTCACTATAATGAGTTGCATACTAGGATCTCTCTCTAATTGGCAGCACACACAGAACTTAGGTGTCCCAGGAAAGGGGGCATAGATTGTGGTTGGTTGTGATTGGAAGTGTCCAATCTCCTCTTTGTTCTGTCCCGTCCTGTAACATCCATCTTAACTTGTAGTCTAAGGCTCCAATACCCAATGTGATCTTTAGGCTCCTTGGAGACTTATGGCTCTCATGAATATTTGTGGTCAGGGCATAGGTGTCTACAGCTAAATCATAAAAACATCTTTCTAGGGCAAGTTACTCTTTTATGGTCCAATTTCAAACACTTTTAGCAAATATCTTATTAATTTTAATTTGTTTGTAGTACTTATTCATATTCATATATCATAATTCACTGGTTGTTTTCTTTTTACGGTTTAGAGCTATTGAATTCAACATTTCTATGTAGTATTATTGTGTCATCATTGTTTCTCAGTGCTGATTTTTAAAGCCAGGGTCTTATGTCTGCTAAATACTCGCTGTGCTACTGAGCCACACCCCAGCCCTAACATAGCTGTTAAGACTGCCTATGTGTCCTTCAGTGTCCACACACAGGTGCATTGCTGAGCACTGTGTTAATTTATCTAAGGCTATATATATATTTTTAAGAAATATCTTGCAAACTTACATGTTTTAAACAACCAGACGTTATCACCTGTTGTTCTGTCAAGGTCTCAGTTGACCAGCAGTTCTAGAAGAGCCCAACATAGTCAGTTAGGGTCAGTTTCTCTTATGGCTCCTTGTCAGAAATCATCAGAACTGATGTTACAACCCCCATATCTGCAGAACTTCTACTCCTGTGGTCTGGACACCGGACTCCTCCCCAAGCTGCCCTAGCATCCTAGACACCGGCTCTGTAGAGCACAGAGTCCGTGGCCAGAGTGGACTCTCGAGTGCATGTTTCTGCTCTCAATTCTCTCGCCCTTGTTTCAGCTGCCCACCAAGCCTGATCACCAGGCATCGAGTGTTTGATGCTGAGAGCGAGTGACCAAAGCCCAGGGGTTTCTAGAGTCTCACTTTACTCTAATTGATAGTTCTGTGGTGTGGAGACAGAACCTGGAGACAAGAGCTCTCTCACTGAGCCAGTCCTTTCTATTGTTTTTAGTTTGTTTATCTTTTAGGTTGACGGGTGTGTGTTGGCTCCCGTCTGAGTGTTAAAGTATCTCAAATGAACAACACAGGCAAGGAAGGGGTGATTCGGGCACATTGTTTCACAAATATCAGTTCCCAGTCACTTGGTTGCACCACGTTTGGGAATGCATACGGTGAAGCTAAGTGTCGTGCAGAGCATGTGGGGGAAACAAAGTGGTTCAGCTGATGACAGGTGGGGAATAGAGAGACAGAGACAAAGACACACAGAGAAAGATACACCCCAAGGGCACACAGCATTGGCCTGCTCTCGCAAGCAAGGTGTAATAGACCATGCCATCATCAGTGGGCTAATCCACTGATGATTGACACCCTCGTGGTCCAGTCTCTTTTCAATAGCTCACCTGAGAACCAAACCTTCAACACATGAGCCTTAACTTAACCTCCAGCAACAGCAATGGAAACTTCGCATACTTATGCTGAACAGCATGTGTGTGTGTGTGTGCATTTGTGTGTTTTGTGCTTGTATGTATGTGCTTGTAAGTTTTGTGTGGGTTTGTATGTTTTCTATGCATTTGTGTGTGTGTGTTTGTTTTGTGTGTGTGTGTGTGTGTACATAGTTTCAAACAAAGCAATAGATAAACCAAGTCTACAGTCTAAGGAGCTCGTCCTTCCTTCTCACTATGCATTAAAAAATAGCTCAAGATATCAAGAGTCTCCCCTTTACCCAGGAGGCACCTGGGTAGTGTGCAGGCCCATGGGTACATATTAGGGTTAAGGCAGACACTGGGCTTTCATCAGCAGGCAGGACAGTGCTGTGACAGCTTCCAAGGCTCTTTCCACAGCCAAGGAGCTTGTGAAACACTTCCTCTTTTTGAACCTGGAGCTCTGTTTGGGCCCCTCACACGTCCCCCACCATGTCTCTGCCTAGAGATGATTAAAGCCAAGGATGGCTGAGGGATACAGGCTCACCTCCAAGCAACACCTTCTCACTGGCCCTACGCTCCCCTTTGGTGTAAACATCAGAGCTTGGCTCAGGCTTCTGAAACTCTGTGGCTGCTCCCTGTCGCTCTGCTCCTTCAAGTCCTGCAGTGTCTGTGAAATGACAGAAACAGAAGACTAGCATGACATGACACAGAATGTCAATCTGACATGAGTGAGGTCCTCTAGGATGCTGTATTGTCATTTCTGGCTACTTAAGCATTCCTTGGAAGTGTTTGTACACATCTGAAGATATTTATTTTTTTCAAGATTTTCAATTAGTATGGGAGGGCAGGTGGATCTGCAAGAAGATATTGTGCTATACACCAAAGAAGAATCTATTTTTTGAATGATTGATGCATTTGAGATATATACATGCAAGTAAAGAAGAGTTCTAAGCATAATGGAAGGCAAATTTATATTTTGCCTTAAAGCTGACCACAACCTAAACCCCAGGACCTGTGGGTTTAATGCAAAGCAGAGTTAAGTTAGAGATGGAATTGGAGCTGATTTTGAGCTGACATTACAATGTGAGGCTCTTCTGCATTATTCAGTGGGTAAAATAGAATCTGAATGTCCCTACGAGTGAGGAGAGGGGACTGGAAAGAATGCAGAGTTGGAAGGGTGGCTGCAGTTGTGATATGGGATTGCTGGCTTTGAACTAAAGAAGATCTCTAGCCACAGAAGGCAGGTAGCATTCAGAGGCTTGCAAAGGCCAGAGCTAGGTGTCCCATTGGCCTCCAGAAGGAAGCCAGCCTGTCAATATCTTGGTGTTAGCTCAGTGAAACTTTTGAACTCCCAAACGGTAAGAAAATAGGAAACAGTAGCCCCTGAAGAGCTAAGGCCACTGCTCTACACATTAGCCCAGACACGACTTTTCCTTCTACAGATGACCCAGTGGCAGCTTGTCATACTCTTATAGCCTAACAGCCTCTAAAATCTCATTTTTATAGCTATACCTGAGACAACTGACTTATTAAAAGGA
Organism: Peromyscus maniculatus bairdii; assembly: GCF_049852395.1. Classification (NCBI taxonomy): domain Eukaryota; kingdom Metazoa; phylum Chordata; class Mammalia; order Rodentia; family Cricetidae; genus Peromyscus; species Peromyscus maniculatus. Next base: position 4,150,509 of record NC_134866.1, on the reverse strand, counting down.
TTCATTATGGCTCCGGAGTTTTGTCCGCCGGTCCCTATGCATGGCCCGCTGGTGAAATCTCACTTGGGGGTGTGAGTGACTGGTGGGACAAATCACTCACCCTGTGAACCAGGGAGCAAATCAGAGCAACCAAACTGGCCAGAATCTAAAATATCCTTTGAGAGGCCCAGTGACCGGAATACCTCACACTAGGCTCTGCCTGCCATGGTTTCTACCGTCTCCCAAGACGGCCGTGATGGAGAGCAACTTTTGTCACAGTGGTTTGAAGGGCACTCATTCAAGCCATATTAGCTTGTTAAAGCAGTTGAGATGGGGAGTCTCACCAACAACAGACATTTCTCAGTCTGCTTGAGGCTGGACATCAGAAGGCTGTCAGATTCATTCTTTGGTGAGAGACGTTCCCCAGCCGAGAGGGTGCCTTCCAATTGTGTCCTTACATGATGGAGGGGACAGTGGAGCTCTCTGGGGCCTCCGGGTGTGTTGACAGCTGCTAGCTACCGGCAGAGAAAGGGTTAGTTTTCTCTTAATGTAGCCTGTTGTAAGCCAAATACTCCAGGGAAAGGCCACACAACTGAGAATATTTAGATGCCACAAACTGGCCTTAATGGGGGATAATGGACCCAAAGTTAGGTGGGAAGGAAAGGGCATGTGGGTCGGGGAAGACCCTGGCAGAGGGAGTGAATAGGATCAGAACACACTGCATGTTCTTCAAACGCCAATAAAATATATTAATAAGGGCACTCCTCTCATTTATGATGGCTTGATACCCCGATTGCGTCTCACACACTTCTGTCCCAGTACCTCCCACATGGAGGCTAGGTTTATAACAGGGGGCTCCTTGATGGGACACAAGCATTCACGGCCTCGTTCATGTCACGTCATTCCTGTGAGCCCCAGCTCCCCAGTGTTCCAAGTTCCCTCTGGTCTATAAATTCCCGAGGAATAGGCACTGTGCCTTATTCAGCATTGGGCTCTGACTGGTGAGAGCTACAGAGCAGATAACCCATAAGCATTGGTTGCAGTGAATTTAATTAAGAGGTAAGGAGTGGACTGAGGAATTGAAGACCTCCCAGGGAAAATTGCTTTGTGTCTGCTATAATAAATAATACAAGCACAAACCAAGAAAGGGAAGATGAGCTGCAGTCCACTTTGAAAGAGTAAACAGCTAGAGAGTGGTATTCATTATCTCTTTTGATTTCTCACAGTTCCCAGCAAACATCCCACCACATGCTCACCTCTCTTCAAGTCCCTCTCCAGTTCCGTCCCCACTCTTATCTCCTTTATAATCTGAATTATAATTTGAAAGTGCTATATCAGAGTGTTCATGGGTTTTAGAAAGTATAGAGGGAGAAATTCACATACATCGTATTTTTAAAAGAAGAGCTTTTGGTTTTGGTTTAGTTGGTTGGTTTTGAAACAGGTCTCATGTAACCCAGGCTGGACTCCAACTCTCTATGTGGCCTAGGATAACCCTGAATTTGCAATCCCCCTGCTTCTGCCTCTATCTCCTCGGTCCTGGAATTATAGAACAAATATGCAGAAGGTATTACAGTGAGGAACACTTGGGGAGTGATTCAGACATGAGGTCAGAGCACAGATTAATGGTTAGTTAGTGTCAGCAAAGCGGGGGTGGGGGGATCCATAGAAAAAGACTTTACTGTTCCCATCCTGTAAAGACCCAGCTAGAACTCTCTGCCAATAAACTAATAAAGTGTCCCTCCCCAAACAGTAAGGCTGCCAGCCTCCCTAGCTTATTGGATGTCTCAATCTTAACCAGGTAGGGAGTAAACCTCTGTTGTTTATAAGTCACCCAACCTGTCACATTTTGTGATAGCACCCACACAGACTGAGATACATACCCTCAATGTGTATTGCTGATGAATATACAGAATATGTCATATAATGCCGATGTGGCAGATACTTTAGGAAATCGGATCTTGCTTTATGTTTAGGGGAGTTTGGTATAAAGAGGAAAGAACCATAGGGCTCAGGCAATGTTATCCCAAAGGAGTGACATGAAGCAAGAGGAGACGACCTTGAAGCATGAAGATGAGCAGTCCAGTGAAAAGTGAGGGTCGAAAATACTGAGGAGAACCTGGGAAACAAACTAACAAACATCAGAATTTGTCATTAGGCAAGACAGATGCTCTGAGTTAGCTAGAGTCTGGACATGTCTTAGGTCAACAACTGTAGGAAACAAGAGATCTGAGCTTACAGCCTGGCACCATAGGGCATGACCAGAATTCCTGGAGAAAGTGGGGTTGGGCGGCTTGCGGGCAATAGCAGCCACGCTCACACCTGGGTGACTGTGTACCCTTGCCCTGTGTGCCAAGTTTCAGTCTCCTCTGAGAGAATTAACTTCTGCAAGGATAACCTTGGCTCTGATAAAGGAAATGAGAAGGTCTCTGTCTGGGAACAGCTGGCTGTGGCGACAAACATCAGAAGAGAGACAGGTGGCTTTGTGGAAGATTTAGCAGCCTCCGGCAGGGGCGGGGGTGAGGGGAGGTGTGGGGGGGAACAGCAGTGAGGAGGACACCTTGCAAAGCTCTTCATGATGATGTGTTCAGAAGGCCAGCCTGCACCAGGATGCAGGGACACATAGGACAATAAGGACCTCAGTAGCCAAAGCAACATCTAACGTGGTAGGATCCCTGCAACACTGGCTACAGACAGCAGCACATCGACACAGAATGTGAGTAACAGAGCCAGACATAAAAACAAACGTTCTTCTGCAAGGAAACATTTAGACCAGACATTCCAACAAACAGAGGAAAAAGAAGCAAACAAGTGTAGTGAAAACAGATCTGAAGGACCTGAAATTGCTTTTGCAGAAACTAAGCAGGATGTCTCTGAAGTCAGCTGGCGCCAGCATCATGTACATCACGCCAGCCAGCTCTTTAATGGGACCGTATCTGTGGTCTCTAAGCATTCATTACTACAGTGCCATCAGAGCGGGGCCAGATAATTGCATTCGTAGAGAGTCCTGAAAATATTTTGCTTTCTTAGATATCTTTTCATTTAGGAGTTAATGTGTGGTAAATGAAAGCAATTTGTATTAATGCATGTTCAGGCCATGATTTATTTTTGTCGGCTCTTTCTAGAATTAAAGAGTCTCAGCAAATTTGCTGTGATAGCAGGAGCATATTCATAGGCCACTCCAAATTGTTGTCCTTAGAAACCAAATATATTTCCATATCCAACCTTTGCTGGGCAGTCTAGCCTGTATTATTTGCAGAGGTGAGGAAATGGATGGAAAGTGTAGCTCTAGGCTCTGCCTGTGAGTTCATCGTGAAGGGCACTAGAAGATCTTATTCTGAACAGAATGAGAACAGGGTTCTTTCTTCAATATCAAATAACTGTTAGCAACTGAGAACTCTCCAGGAATGTTCTTTGCTACATATCAGTTGATGTCTTTGCATGGTATGTAAGTCATATAGAGTGATATTCAAGCCCTGTGCATGGTGTATACGTTGTATAGAGTGATGTTCATATCATTTTTCTGCTATGTGAGTCTTAGTATCTTCGGGAACTTTCTGTGAGGGTCACAACTAAAACTTGTATCTAGTCTCGCACTTCATGTGAGGAGAGTATATTAAATCAATTTGTATGAGAAAAAATATTTTAGGCAAATATTAAACTACTTATATGAGCATGCTGTTTTCAAGCACCTTCGAGTGTCTAGAGGCTTCTTCTTCCTTGTAAACACTTGACAGGCTAATTGAAAATTACTCTTGTCTTTTTATTAAGGAGGTTTCCTCATGAAGCCCTTTTAGGTAAATCGTTTCAAGTGTGTCCCTGTTTAATATCTGAATACCAGAAAGTGTTGAGATAGGCATCCTTGGAAATCTTCTGTAATGTAGCTTCCAAATGGTTCAAGTTGGAGCTGTTATATAACTAGCTAGCAATTCATCTCCCAGGCAAGTTCTAGAACATGTAGTGTGCAAGGAACTGTTGTGGGCACTTGTGGGCGTGGTGACAGTGGATTCACAGGCACCCAGGGACTACATCTGTTGCATGCAAGGGCTGCAGATGTGATACAGAGAAGAAAAGAGTGTCTCTGTTCACAAGCACAGTGTTGTGGAGATAAAATTCCTCAGGAAGGTAAAAGGAAGAAAGACATCAGTCCAGGCCTGGGAATCATCCTGGGAGACTGTCCTAACTGTAGGCCTGTGAACAAGCAGGGCACGGTCGTAGGGTATGTGTCCCAGTACAAAGCTGCTCAGGGCATGGTAGCCAGAAAGCCGAGGAAAGGTGAGGAGGAGAGGTAGGGAGGAGACAGGGAGAGGAAGGGGTGGAAGCACCAGGTAACCCTGGACATAGCCCCCACTGACCGACCACTTCCTCCAACTAGGTCAAACTCCTAGCATCCTTATTTTCTCCCAAGAGTGCCCCAGCTAGGATCCAGACTTCAGGAACACAAGCCTTTGGGACACACTCCAGTTTCAAAATAAATCAGTATTCAATTCCCGAGGGAAAGCTACAATCTGTGAGGAGAGAGAAATCTGCATATACATAGGATTAGAAGACAAGCTCTACTGTTTTAGACTTTTAAATTAATTATTATTTTAACTGTTTGCGTGGCACCATGGACCGTGTGATCCTTCAGGAGGTGAATATAATGTGTCATGACCAAGACAAAGCCGTTAATATATCTATTTCCTTAAACATTTAACAGTTTGGTATACATATAAAGACTGTCCATGATCTCAGTGTCATATGCCAATTTGTGTGCCTGCTATGTCCTGATGGCATTAAAATAAGTGATGCCCATATTCTTGTATGTTGTGCTTTTTTCTAGTCATTCATAAAATATACACGGGTTATTGCAAACCGCAGTCCTCCACAATTTGTTCCTTTTGTGTTTTAGTGCCTGTTTTCAAAACTCTCTCTAAACTTCCACCACCATCCTCACTCTGCTTTTTGTGACGCACAGTCCGTAGCTAGCTGACCCTTTCTGGCTGCCACATAACAGAGCTGACAGGAAGCATCTGTCTTTCTGCATCTGTTTTTTCACTTAACATGGTGTCCCCCAGTTCTATTTGCTGGAAATGACATTTCCCTTCTCTGTGGCTGGATAATGCTCTGTTGTGTGTATTCACCTGCTGACAAGCACCTAGGCTGATTCCATGTTTAATCATGTGCATCAGGCACTTACTTTGGTTTTGGCAATTTTTTTTCTCCCATGCTCACCACCCTCCAATCCCACTTTACCTTCAATTCTTGCGATCTTTCATGAACCAGGGGAGATGGATGCCCATGTCTCCTGCCTTTCAGAAACATCTGAGCTCACGCAGCCTCATTTCTAGCCAGAAACCGAGCAGTCGGTGCTGGCAGGAGTCGGATGGTGCTGCAAGCAGTTTTCATGCTCTGTGCAGCCAACAGTGAGTGTGGAGAGTTATAGACACCAGCTATAAGGACCTATAAGGGTTTATTTCCTTAGATTCCATTCACGTGCCAACACTGAGGGACGTCAGGGCAGGAACTCGGGGAGGAACTAAAGTGCGCACGGGGAGGACCACTTACTGGCTTGCCCCCCTCCCCTGTGCCATTTGCTTTTGTTTTGTTTGTTTTTTGTTTTTGTTTTTTGAGACGTGGTTTCTTTGTAGCTTTGGAGCCTGTCCTGGAACTCACTTTGTAGACCAGGTTGGCCTTGAACTCACAGAGATCCGCCTGCCTCTGCCTCCTGAGTGCTGGGATGAAAGGCATGCGCCCCCACCACCTGGCCTCATTTGCTTTTTTTATACATTTTTATACAACCCAGAACCTTTTACCCAAGGATGGCACCACTCACAGTGAGCTGGGCCATCAATCAAGAAAATGATCAACCATCAATCAAGAAAACACCCCCTACAAACCTGCCAACAGGCCAGTCTGATGGAGGTGTTTTCTCAGTTGAGGTTTCCTCTTCCCTGAGGACCCTAGCCTGTGTCAAGGTGACAAGACACAAAGGCAGCACATGCAGACCTGGGGTAGGGCCTCCTGCATGCTGCACAGCTCTTTATCAACTGGGCACCGTCTGGAAATCCACATCCAGTGCTGCCCAGCCATGAGAGTTCCAGGACGCCTTGGGGTGGCCTTACACTCTGGGAGAGACCCAGAGCAATTAAAACCTACCTCTTCCTTCCTGCCAGGATCCCTGGTGTGAGTGCCCTGTGGATGATGCTTTGTCTCGGGTATAATCTAAGTCCTTAAGAATACAGTGTGCATTTAGTCAGTTGAAGTCTCCTTCCTGAGGCACACTAGAGACTAGAAGGAGGTTTCTACAGGAGGGTTGTGAGGGCTAAGCTATCACAGCATTTCCTCCGACTCCCTTTCTTTAGTGTGTGTGTGTGTGTGTGTGTGTGTGTGTGTGTGTGTGTGTGTGTCACACTGTGGCTGCTGTCTCCCTCGGGCCTCTCACCCCTCTTCCATCAACGCTTTCCCAGATTCACGACTATTGGTTTTGTGTTGTGGCCATTTAGCTTGCTCAGAGCCGTCCGTCCGTCCGTGTGACCACCAGCTGCTCTCTGGAGCTTGGTGGTGTCACCGGTAGTCACAGAGCTGGAGCCAATGACTCTTCCTCCCTGAACATATCAATAGGGAATATTTCAGCAATGACAGGCATGAGCTCCCCGTCTACCCATCCCTGGCTGCTGATGGGCCCATTGCACAGACCCAGAGGTGGAGCGGGCAGATGTTGAGGACCACAATGGCAGCATTCTGCACGGAAGACAGAGTTTCACAGCTCTTTCTCTGCCTTCAATTTCTTACTGCTTTCCACTCCCTTTCTGCAGTGTTTCCGGAGCCTCGGAGGGGGTGGGGCACACGCCCTGTTTCAGGCTGAGCATTTCTCTGTCACCCATCCTCAGCCTTGCAGCCGTGAGTCTCTATATTCACCGCCATTTACTAGAAAGGGGCTTTTCTATTAAGCATGACAGTGGCAATCATCTTTGTGCATAAACACCAAATATTTAGAAGACAGTTTAATGGTATGTCAATTTAGCTAAGCAATGGAATTAAATTGCTCCCTAAGGCCTATGGCCTCCCCTAACATGGGATTTTGATTGGATTTACAGGACCAGGTATGAATTATAAAAAAAACAACAGCAAACTAGTCATTTGTCTGGTATTTTTGAAGTGTTTGGCATCTGCTAAATTAGTGTATACAGATAAATACAATGCCAACCACATATGTAACTCTAAACATTTAGTAGTTACATCATAAAAGCTCAAAGCAAAAACAAGTGAAATTATTTACAATAACACATTTTATCTAACATAATATACCTAAAAATATTATCATTTCACTGCATGACAAATATATACATTATCCATATTGTATGTACTTATTTCTATTCCCAGGTTTCCAGATCTCATATTTAGTTTGTAAGGCATGTTTTGATTCAGTAGCAAATAGACATCTTTGATAAAAACACAGTATCTCAAGGTCACCATGGCCACATGTAACTAGAGGTCCATGGTTGTCATAGTTAGGGTTTCTGACACTGTGATAAAACACTATGACCAGAGCATCTTGGGAGGAAAAGGTCAATTTCATATTACAACTCTCAGCTCACACTCATCACCGAGGGAAGTCAGGGTAGGAACTTGGAAGCAAGGGCTGATGAAGAGGACATGGAGGGTGCGGATTCAGGGCTTGCTCCTCATGGCTTGCTCAGTCTGCTCTCCTATACAACCCAGGACCACCTGCCCAGGGAGGGCACCATCCACAATGAGCTGGGCTCTCCCAAATCAATCATCAACCAAAAGAAAAAAAAAATGCACTAAGGCTTTCCCATGGACCAATGTCATATGGACATTTTCTCAGTTGAGGTTCTCTCTTCTCAGTTGTTGACATAAAACTAACCCTCACAACTGGAAATCACAAGGCTCTCTTCTGATTGCCATAACCTATCAGGAGACTAGGTAGAGACAGTTCTCAACGGGATACTTGTTGTTCACTACTGAAGCACACAGTAACAGGAGTAGAAGCTGTTGGCCAGAAGAACACAGTGACTGTCCTAGACAGACAGGAGTGCCTGGCCAGGCTCACAGGGACTTGCGATGGGCTGCCCAGGAGACTTGTCATAGAGTAACAAGTAGACAGGCAGAGGGCAAGATGTAAGGGCAAACAGGCAGTGATAAGGGTGTGGGATCTTCAGACAGGGACAGTTGGTCCACAGTTCACTCAAGTCTATGAGAGCTGATGACCAACTTTAGTGGAATACCATGTCCACCCTGTTATCAGTGTTGCAGAGCTCAAGGCCTTGGACAGATATTGTCGAATCTTAGAATCCATCCCAGAAAGCAAATCTGAGCTGGGGTTGTCTGAACCGGCTACTCAGAAGTCAGGCTAGGAAACTTGAGAAGCTGGGTGTGGCCACACAGTGTCAAGAACCATAATCAGAAAATTCTAATGCACTTTTAGTTACTTTAAAAATGTCATTCATTTATTTAGTACGTGCATATGTGTGTGTATGTCTGTGTATGTGTGTATATCTGTTTCTATGTGCGTGTGCGTGTGCGTGTGTGTGTATCTGTTTCTATGTGCGTGTGTATGTGTGTGTGTGTGTGTGTGTGTGTGTGTGTGTGAGTGAGTGTGTGTGGTGTACTTCATGTAGAGGTCAGAAGACATTATGTAGGACTCAGTTCTTCTTCCACCATGTATGTGCCAGAGATGGAATGACTGAACTCAGACCATCAGGCTTGGGTGGAGGCACCTTTACCAGCTCAGTCTCCTTACCTGCCCTAACACATATTTTAAAAATGACTCCTCCAAAGTAGTGGATAACTAGTTCTGTCAAACAATAATTTTCTCTGCTTGAAGATACTGTTTATAAATCGGTTCTCACAGAGAGCACAGTGAACACTAACACACACTGCATTTTAACATGACTCTCCCAGAGACGTTTAGTTATAATTTCACCAATGCTCATTCAAATAGAAGGGTAAAGGACTCTTCAGCCTGCAAAATTGTGAAGGCCTTGTGAGCAGCTGTCAGGGTCACTGAGGTCTGCTAATGTTAACATATATCAAAAGTATGGGCTAAGAAAAGTGGAAATCATCCCATGTGCACTGTGGGGCCAGGCAGGGAATAGAGGAGAAACAACCCAGTTTGGGTCAGTATTAGTTACTTTTCTTTGCTGCGATAACATCATGTCCAAAAGCAACTGACAGAAGAATTTGTTTGGGCTTACAGTTTCATAGGATGAGAGTCCATCATGGCAGGGGGGCATGGCAGCCAAGAGCAGGCATGGCGGCAGGGACAGGAGCTAAGAGATCACATCTTCAGCCACCATCAGGAAGCAGGAAGAATGAACTGGAAGTGGGGTGAGATTTTAAATTCTCAGAGTCCACCACCATTGGCCTATTTTCCCCAGCAAGGCTGTACCTCCTAATCCTTCCATAATGTGGTAGCTTGAATGTAATTGGCTCCCATAAGCTCATAGGGAGTGGCACTCTTAGGAGGTGTGGCTTTGTTGGAGTGGGTATGGCCTTGTTGGAAAAAGTAGGTCACCATGGAGGGGGGCTTTGAGATTTCATATATGCTAAGGCTACACCCAGTAGCTCAGACCACTTCCCGATGCCTGTGAATCAAGACATAGTCACCTCCCTCTCTTGCACCACGTCTGTCTGCACGCCACCATGTTGCACCATGATGACAATGGACTAAGCCTCTGAAAATGTAAGCTCTAATGTGAAAACTAAATGTTTGCCTTTATAAGTGTTGTCATAGCCAGTGTGTCTCTTCATAGCAATAAAAACCCTAGCTAAGACACATAACCTCCCCAAATAGTGTCACCAACTGGGGTCCAAGTGTTTCCACATTCAAACTAACGTGAGGTCTCCGAGCTGAGATGTTACTGTAAGCATAACCACTCTACATGTTAAACTCCACTGTGCTGAGTGCGCTAAACTCAGATACTTAGTTATTTCTGTTAAGCTTTTGTATGATGAGTGGTAAAATTTGATTTCAAAAATCCTATTAAAAATCTACCCTGTCTACTCACAAATCCTTGTCATTTTTTTAACTCATTGGAGTATGCTTTATCTCTTAAGTAGTGCAAAAGAATTGCCATCCTCATCAGAAGAACACCCGTGGTGATATTGTGTAGCATGAATCTTAGAGAGTCTTATTAATAAAATCAAACCTGTGAGCCAGGTATTAGGGTGAACTGGAAGATCAGAGAAGCAGAACAAGCCACAGCTATCTCATCTTGCCAGTTCCTCAGCTGGTCCTGTTTCCTCAGACTGGAAGCCTCTGAGTCCTCATCCAGAATGAATCTCAGCTGAACTGTGTTGCTCCAAAGCCTGAAAGCTTATCCAGCCAAATGCTTAACCAGCCAAATGCTTCTAGTTTCTGGTCCTCACACCTTATATACCTTTCTGCTTTCTACCACCACTCCCTGGGATTAAAGGCATGATGAGTCACCATGCCTGTCTGTATCCTTGAACACATGGATTTCTGCCTCTGGAATGCTAGGATTAAAGGTGTGTGCTACCACTGCCTATCCTTTATGTTTAATACTGTGGCTGCTCTGTCTCTGACTCCAGATAAGTTTGTTAGCGTGCACAATATTGTGTTCCCCCAAATACTGTGCACCCTAATAAACTTATCTGGGGTCAGAGAACAGAACAGCCACTAGATATAGAGGCCAGAAAATGGAGGCACACATACATTTAATCCTAGCATTCAGGAAGCAGAGATCCATCTGGATCTCTGTGAATTCAAAGCCATACTGGAAACACCCAGGCATGGTGACACATTCCTTTAATCCCAGGAAGTGATGGCAGAAAGCAGAAAGGTATATAAGGCATGAGGACCAGGAACTTGAGATGGTTAAGCTTTTAAGCTTTTAGCAGAAGTTTATCTGAGATCCATTTGGATGAGGACTCAGAGGCTTTCAGTCTGAGGAAACAGGATCTGCTGAGAAATTGGCCAGTGAGGTTAGCTGTGGCTTGTTCTGCATTCACCCCAATAACTGGCTTCAGGTTTGTTTTTATTAATAAGACCTTCCAACAATTTGTGTTACAAACATCTATTCATTTCATAATAATACTAAATAGAACTCAAAGCCACTCTGTGTATTTCTGGGTCACATGGTATCATTAAACTATACTGACAAAAGGCTGTACTTAAAGTTTGATTTTAAAATCCGTATGAATATAATTAGTTTTTAGAGCAGTTGGCATCTCCGTGTTTTATTTTCTAAGCAGCTGAAGGCCCATTGGAAACTAAAACCCTGTTCAGGAGCAAGGGCAGAGAGAAGGCTCAGTGAAGACCTGCAGGAGTGAGAAGAGGTGCCTGTCTATTGGCTGCCAACACGGTGCTACACCAGCTGAACACAGAAGCGAGAGGGGGCACAGGGAACAATTAGCACATGGGGTGAGTTCCTGCCGGGTCCTCACCTTGTCAGCTTAATTTTCCTGCAATTCTACCTGGACGCCAGGTGTGCCAAGTGAGCAGGGAGTCATCCCCAAGACAAAATTCTTTTACACAAACCTGTTTGTAGGTCACCCCATCTCCCTTGCTTCTTCTAGCTGGGCTGAGTACTCTGTGTGAACAGTGAGGGTTCGGTGGAGCACACCATGGAGGACAGGTGTGGGGTGTATTTGGGAAGGAGATTTCCCATCTACTCTCTGTCCTATGTACTCCATGGGAAAGTCAAATTCTCACCTCCCTGTTCCTCATCCTGTGATAATATGAGAGGGTTAATTTGCTTTCCATTTAACCTTGAAGCGTATTTCTCTAAATAGCATTCAGTACATTACACTAAATGTCTACTATTTATATCTTTAATAAATCTATATCTAGCATATGTCTATTTACCCATGTATCATCTATCTAGTATCATTTGTCTATCTATCTATCTATCTATCTATCTATCTATCTATCTATCTATCTATCTATCATCTATATATTTATCTATCATCTATTATTTATCTATATCTATATATCATCTACTCATCTGTATATCATTATCTACCTATCTATCTATTGTTATATACTTATTTAACATCTATCTAAATCTGTCCATATTCCTATCATCCCTTCCTTTCTGTTTAAACATTTCCCCTTGTCCTTTAGAAATGCTTTGCAGAACTGGATCCTGTTCTCAGGATAAAATGCACTTGCTAATTGTTATCACAGGAAACACAGCTTATTGTCCTATACATTGGTTACCAATCATAGTTGAAGTTTTCTACAATACACAGAGGTTATTTCTGCCTTGCTCTTTTGCCCACTGAGTTCGACTTTAATAAGCCTAATTCAGCCCTGTAATTTTCTATGTGGCTCATTGCTCATTTGTCCTCAGTGTGCTGCTTGTACTTATGAGAATGCTGTGTTCCCAGTTGCAGAGATCTCAAATCAAGAAGCACATGCCTAGGACAGGCTTTGTGGAGGACATGAAGGGGGAACACTGGGGGCTGTCAATCTAACCTACAGAGAAGCAGTTTAAAGGCGAGCCAGCCATAATTAACAAAGGTAGCAGTGTAGAGGACCATGGAGAGCAGGATACCTGACATTTGGGGTTGCAAAGCTTCAGGCATTTGGAGGATGGACAGGCCTTGGTAATAACTGAAGATTCATGGAAAGCCACTGCAAGCTGCTGAGTAAGGCAGTAATGGAGGAGAGTTTGGAGAACAGTGATCATCTCAGCAAGAGGGAGGCAGAGCACAAGGGCAGGAGCAGAGAAGACACTTGAGTGCACACTGGCAAGACTGGGGACCCAGAAAACAGAAGAGTTATAAGTAAAGCAAGTCAGATGTGGCTGCTATCAACCCCATGTCACAAACTACCCCAAAGTTGGTGACAACACATAGCAACCTTCCTCCTAACTGTGTGACTGGTGAACTCCAGCGTAGACGCTCTATCCTGTGTCATGTTTGCTGCATTGCAGGCATTTGCAGACTTCACAGAGATGGGCACTCAAGCTGGCTCGCTCACTTGAAGTTAAAATCTCAGCTCTGTCAAAGAGAGGCACCAGTGCTCTTCCATGTTGCTGCTCAGGCTTCCTCTAGCCCAGCAGCTGAATTTCAAGGAGAGCTCTAAGGAGCAAGTCCCAGTGAGCACTCACCGAGCAAGATCCCTCTGCCATCAACCTTGATCACAAGACATTGGCTGCACTCAGTCATGCAATGGGTTAACAAAACCTTCATCACCGTGACAGAATACTTGAGCAAGACAATTTAAGAGAGAAGATATGCATTCACAGTTTCAAAGGTTTTCATCCTTGATATTGGGTAGAGGATGTAAGAACAAGCAGCTCACATGGCATCCAGGAAGCAGAGCTAGGAAACATCTACACTCCCAACTTCCTCCTTCACTCACTGTTAATCCCAGATGCCCCGCCTACAGGATGTTGCCACCCACACACAGGGTGGGTTTTCCCCCATCATGTTTTATCTTCTATGTCAATCTTCTCTGAAATCACACTGAGGAAGCACCCGGAGGTGTGATTTACTCGTCTCTTTGATTGCTGTCAAGCCGATCACGTTGACAGTCAAGATTAGCCATCACATATAACAACATTCCATCAGCCTGGGGGTGGACCACATTGGAATATATCAGTGAGTAATTTAAGGGACCCAAACAGAGCTTTTACAGGATCTCAATCAGGGGAGGGAAAAAAGGAAATACACAGCGGGGCCCCAGTGGCTTCTCAGGTGTTAAACAAACTAAAGGCAATATGGAACGGGAACAGATGCTTCTTCCATGACAAAGGACAGGGTGGGGGTTCTATTGGTTACCTTTCTCTTACTGTGTCAGAACATCATGACCAAAGGCATTGAAGGAAGAGCGAGAGTTTGTTTTGGCTCTGGGTTCCAGAGGGATAAAAGTCTATCATAGCAGGACAGGCACACAGCAACAAGAGGTAGGCATGACATTAGGAGCAGGATGCTGAGAGATCACAGCAAGATGGAAGTGATTAAGAATCTGCTAGCAGTGAGTGGAATTACTGAGCCTGACAAGTAGCTCTCTGGGCTTTGTCACTGCTTTGTTAGAAGAATAGAAAGAGTCCAGGGACATGGGCTAGACAAGCCAGCGAACACTGTAATCTGATAAATTGTCGTCAGGGGAGTTCAGCAGAACAGAATATTTACAGACATGCACAGTAGCGGTGGTGTTCGTGAGGTTTCGGGGAAATGAGGACTCCGTGAAACAGATTGCAGGTCAATCGTTATATTCAGAGAAGGAGCGTATCTTCATTCTGCCAAGGACGCAAGGAATTTCAAGAGAGCTCAGCCATCAGGCTATAAACTCACCCTATAGTTCCATGTGTGGTGTCTGGGTACTAGTTACATGATCTGGCTCCAAGGGCTTGGCCTATGGCTCTGTCACCTGAACCTCTATAGCCTGTCTCTTAGGCCATCTTCACTCTGGGCTACAGCTTCCCTCAGCAGATGTCCCTGGTATCTCCAGCACCCTGCTGTCTCCGGGGCAGCTTAGGCTTGGGCCTTGATGTTACAAGAATGGCTTACTGAAGGACTCACTGCTGGGACAGTTACAAGTATCGACTTCGCATGTAATATGGGTTTCTGTCTCCCTTGTAAAAAGTTATTGCTAAAAAACTGTCTTAGTTTACCTAGTAAAGCTCTAACCTCAAAGATATAAATGAAATCTTCATTACTTTCTGTCTTATGATATGGAAGACTGAAACACATAAAATGGAGCAGAGTCACACAGCAAATCTCAGGCTTTACACCAAGCTTGGAACTTCCCTGGAACTGCTTCGGGGCTGTGACTCCAACAAACTTACATTATCCACACTGAGTGTTACTTCCATCCAGAATCTGAAGGAATATAGAGCACTCAAGCCAAGCTAGAATGTATTGGCCCACTTTCTCTCTGACACACGTTTTTACTGTATAACCCCCCCAACACCCATAGCACCATCTACAGTGACGCAAAAGTGGCTACTCATTGTGCTGTCAAGAGATGGGGGTGGGAGGGTGGGGGTAGGGGGTGGGGTGGGTAAACCATGGGAAATTAAGCATCTCAAAGACCAACACTATGCTGACACACTTTGGCCATCAAGGCTATTGACTTTTAAATATCTCAGTGATTGCCATGAGTCCTCTCTTCTCTTAACACTGCTGTCCACTCTACTGCTCCCACTGTGGCATTTCACATGCTTCAAAGGAACGTACTTGTCTAGAGTTCAGTGAGGTTTTTAGTAGTTAGTATACTTAGCATACTTTAATATTTAGTATTACTGATGGAGGCACTGGGGTTCGAAGAAGGCCAAGTGGCCTCAATTATAAATGACATGTGTGTGTGTCCACACCCTCTGATTCCGATAGCACATGAAGTCATACCAATGGCTACTTCCTCTACAGCTGCCACATAGGAGGAAAAGAGAAATGGCATCTTTACTCGGGGCCAGATAAAGAGAATTTCCGAGTAGATATGTTCTGCCCATTAGTAAGAAAGTGAGAAGCCCACTTAGGCACAGGTATAGACAAAGGGTACATCCTCCTAGAGTTCCGATTCCTGCTTCCCATGGGGGCCACTCACAACATGGCTCCTTAGCACACCTGGGAGCCTGGGGAAAATGGACCCTTTCCATTACCCTTGGGTACCTGCATGCATGTGTGTGTGCATGATTGTGTGTGTGTGTGTGTGTGTGTGTGTGTGTGTGTGTGTGTGTGTGTGTGTGTCTCCTGCATCTGCATCTCCTACATGCTAGAATTAAGAATTGTCTCTGTAGCAACCAAACTGATCTCTTTAGAGGTCAAACCTGCTTGCTTTCCAGGATGTCTCCTGGTCACGAAGGAAAATAAGGAGCTGTGACGTGAACAGGGTCACAGGCCTGAAAGGAATGCTAGCTCCTGCCTAATTCCCAGAGGTGACTCAACCCAACATGTGCTGATCAAGATCCCAAGGCATGCGGTAAACAAGAAATGCAGGATCCTCAAGGGAGTCTGGAGTGCGGCATGCAGCCATGACCTGTTCAGTGGCCATTTGGGCATGGCATGCTGGCCTGCCTTCCATACATGCCACCAAGTGAGGACATGGCATGAAATACCTGTGTCATAAGTTGTATATGTGTGTATTTACATATAACATATATGTATATATGTGCAGATGTATGTTAATACATAGACTGCATTGCACATAGACTTTATAGGCCTATATTTATACCTAATATATATTCATACTTATAGATTTCATTGATTATGTTACATTATGCAAGTATTTACATATGCATCTGTAATACATGCAAATACACAATACACAAGCACATGCACTGGACAGAGCTAAACAAGAGCATAAGACGGTGGAATTCAGGAGATTAAAGCGGTGCCGCTTTTCTAAAAGAAAGATATGGCACCTACTATATCCACTGCCCCCTCACAGTGCCCTGCATCCCCACTGCCCCCTCACAGTGCCCTGCATCCCCACTGCCCCCTCACAGTGCCCTGCATCCCTCTCCCCCTCACAGTGCCCTGCATCCCTCTCCCCCGACAGTGCCCTGCATCCCCATTGCCCCCTCTCACAGTGCCCTGCATCCCCATTGCCCCCTCTCACAGTGCCCTGCATCCCCACTGCCCCCTCACAGTGCCCTGCATCCCTCTCCCCCTCACAGTGCCCTGCATCCCTCTCCCCCTCACAGTGCCCTGCATCCCCTCTCTCCCCTCTCACAGTGCCCTGCATCCCCACTGCCCCCTCACAGTGCCCTGCATCCCTCTCCCCCTCACAGTGCCCTGCATCCCTCTCCCCCTCACAGTGCCCTGCATCCCTCTCCCCCCTCACAGTGCCCTGCATCCCTCTCCCCCTCTCACAGTGCCCTGCATCCCCACTGCCCCCTCACAGTGCCCTGCATCCCTCTCCCCCCCTCACAGTGCCCTGCATCCCTCTCCCCCTTACAGTGCCCTGCATCCCTCTCCCCCCCTCACAGTGCCCTGCATCCCCACTGCCCCCCCTCACAGTGTTCTGCATCCTCACTGCCCCCCCTCACAGTGCCCTGCATCCCCACTGCCCCCTCTCACAGTGCCCTGCATCCTCACTGCCCCCTCTCACAGTGCCCTGCATCCCCACTGCCCCCTCACAGTGCCCTGCATCCCTCTCCCCCCTCACAGTGCCCTGCATCCCCACTGCCCCCCTCACAGTGCTCTGCATCGTCACTGCCCCCTCTCACAGTGCCCTGCATCCCTCTCCCCCCTCACAGTGCCCTGCATCCCCACTGCCCCCTCTCACAGTGCCCTGCATCCCTCTCCCCTCTCATAGTGCCCTGCATCCCCACTGCCCCCCCTCACAGTGCCCTGCATCCCTCTCCCCCCTCACAGTGCCCTGCATCCTCACTGCCCCCCCTCACAGTACCCTGCATCCCCACTGCCCCCCCTCACAGTGCCCTGCATCCCCACTGCCCCCCCTCACAGTGCCCTGCATCCTCACTGCCCCCCTCACAGTGCCCTGGGTCCCTCTCCCCCCTCACAGTGCCCTGCATCCTCACTGCCCCCCCTCACAGTGCCCTGCATCCTCACTGCCCCCCCTCACAGTGCCCTGCATCCTCACTGCCCCCCCTCACAGTGCCCTGCATCCCTCTCCCCCCTCACAGTGCCCTGCATCCTCACTGCCCCCCCTCACAGTGCCCTGCATCCCTCTCCCCCCTCACAGTGCCCTGCATCCCTCTCCCCCCTCACAGTGCCCTGCATCCTCACTGCCCCCCCTCACAGTGCCCTGCATCCCTCTCCCCCCTCACAGTGCCCTGCATCCTCACTGCCCCCCCTCACAGTGCCCTGTATCCCCACTGCCCCCCCTCACAGTGCCCTGTATCCCCACTGACCCCCTCACAGTGCCCTGCATCCCTCTCCCCTCTCACAGTGCTCTGCATCCTCACTGCCCCCCCTCACAGTGCCCTGCATCCCCACTGCCCCCTCTCACAGTGCCCTGGGTCCCCACTGCCCCCCCTCACAGTGCCCTGCATCCCTCTCCCTCTCACAGTGCCATGCATCTCCTCTCCCCCCCTCACAGTGCCCTGCATCCCCACTGCCCCCTCTCACAGTGCCCTGGGTCCCCATTGCTCCCTTTTGTTTTTTTTCAAGCCATTACACCAGGCAGTAGAAATCAGTGTTATCTAGTTCATGGCGACAACTCCATAGTTAAGTAGAAGGCCGCCCAGCTAACCTCTCCCCTTCACTGACCTCAGAACCCTCTGGGGTTCTTCGGGGTTGCTGCCATCTTAACCACCTCATGACCAGGTCACTCACCACAGCCCTCCACTCCGTGGCCATACTCTCCTCTGTCATCTTGATAAGAGTGTGTGGTGCCCAGGAGCTGCCCTCAGGAACTGAGTTACATTTTGTTTGGATCATGCTTTACATTCTTCAACTAAGGAAACCTATCAGTAAGTCAGAGCGGAGACACAGATTGTCTGGTTTGCATCCTGACATTTTCACAAGACTTAAGGAGAGAATTTTCAGCAAAGTTCCTATTCCCCAACTTCTCAAGCATTAAGGATACATGTAGACTTCTGATCCCAAACCATAGCAGAATATGAGGCAAGTGAGAAAATAATCCTTTATACTTGTTGGACTGTTGATTTAAAACGTAAGTGCCCTGCTTTTTAAGATTTGGATTGTTTTGTTGTTGAGCTTTTAAAGTCTGTTCCCTGTCTGGGCCTGAGGACTTCATGTGATGAGAAGTTGGTAAACAGTTTCTGCCAGGCTGGGTCATGACTTTTCCTTTTCTGGGTGCTTTTCACAACATGATGATGTGATTTTACGAAGTCCAATCTATTAATCTGTGCTTGTGAGTTAAGCTGCTGAGATCACAGTTAAGAAAATACACCTAATTTTTAATGTACAATATAGCCAATATTATTAGTCTTACCTGGGACAGTAAGCAGAGAGTTGACAGGATTCCCTAATGAACTTAAAATTCACTCAGGTTCGGTTTTCAGTTTGATGCAAATGTGAAATAACTTATCTTCCTTTTACATGACACCATCTCCAAATGTTTGAGACTACACTACCCATCCTCTGCTGAGTCCACATTGTACCTCTGCTGGGCCCATTTCTGGGCTTTATTCTGTTCCCATCTGCTGTGGATATTGCTCTGTATAGATAAAACACTGATTGGCCAGTAGCCAGGCAGGAAGTATAGGTGGGACAAGCAGAGAAGAGAATGCTGGGAAGTGGAAGGCTGAGGCAGAGAGAGACAATGCCAGCCACTGCCATGAGAAGATGTTAAGATATCAGTAAGCCATGAGCCACATGGCAACTTATAGATTAGTAGAAATGGGTTGATTTAAGATATAAGAAGAGTTAGCAAGAAGCCTGCCACAGCCATACAGCTTATAAGAAATATAAGTCTCTGTGTGTTTACTTGGTTGGGTCTGAGCAGCTGTGGGCCTGGCGGATGAGAGAGATTTGTCCTGACTGTGGGCCAAGCAGGACTGGGGAAAACCCTAGCTACAGCCATCTTTAAATACAACTTTTCAACGGTGTGGTTCTGTCTTGACTTTTGTAGCTTTGCAGCATGCCTTTGGGTAATCTAGTTTTGCTCCTTCTACTTAGTTTTTTGGGGGTTTTGAGGCAGGGTCTCACGGTGTAGCCTTGGCTGTCCTGGAACTCACTCTGTAGAGCGGGTTGGCCTGAAACTCAGTGATCTTCCTGCTTCTGCATCCTAAGTGCTGGAATGGAAGGTGTACACCACCACACTGGCTAGCCTTGATTTTTAAAGGCAAGGTGCGTCTGTGCTTCCGGGTCTTCGGAAGTCCTACATTGTGTTTAGAATTGTCATGTCAACACCTACAGACCGGAAGGTGACTTAGAATTCTCTGAAATTAAGTAAATCTGTGGAGCTGCATAGGAAGAATTGACATCGCGGGAGTTTTGATCTGAAAATGTGGTGTAGTTGTCTATCATTTATCTAGATTCTTAAAACTTTACCAGCAGTTTATAGTTTCCATCTTGTTGGAACTTAGGCCTTTGATATGATTTATCCTCTTTGTCATTTTGGCACTGTTACTTATAATTAGGTGTTTTTATTCTAAATTGTGACTGTTTTTGTTTACTCTAGAGAACCTACACAGGCTATAATGGAACCTTGGCATACAGGTTTTCACTAAACGTGTTTGTTCATTCCACAAGTTTTCTGATACATATTTTACAGAATTTCCTTTCCTACAAATACCTAAGACTCACAGATGAAGAGGGTTGTACTTCCTCTATAATCATATTTTATTTCCTCTTCTTGCTTTGTTGCGTGGTCTACAGACTCCAGCACCATGCTAAGTGGCAGTGGAGTATGCCTGCCTCTCTCCCCAGTGCACAGGAGCACAGGAGCCCTCCAGGAAGCAGATACCCCTGGGAGGTGTCTGGGTAGATACAGCTTTATCAGCCTGAGCTCAGATGTCTGGTAGTTCACCCCTAGCATCCTGAGGGTTTTTGTGAGAAAGAAATGGCAGTTTTCATAGTGATCTTTTCTGTCCCATAGTCTTTTTTTCTCAGTTGCGTAACGGAACTGATTTTAAATAAACCTTGAATTTCTATGGCTCAGGAAACATATCAGAAGGCATGAAGAGAGACTGTAAAAGCCAGAATACCAGGATGTTGGCTGTGAAACACTCTCTCCTAGAAGTGACTACATAAACAAGACCAGGACAATCACGATATTAATAGTGGATTTGTTAGAATGGAGGGGGGAAATTCCATGAGGTCCCACTTCTAAACAGCAACCTACAAGCAACTATTGACTGCTGGGTGAAGGAGGATTAGCCTCTCCCATAGGTGAATCCCCTATTGGTGGTCCAGTGCAGAGTGCTCAGCCCTGAAACCATACAACAAAACAGACTCATCGGATTGTGTGTGCGCACGCACGTGTGTGTGTGTGTGTGTGTGTGTGTGTGTGTGTGTGTGTGTGTATGTGCTCGCATGTGTGCATACTCATGTGCTCCTGCACGTTTTGTATGTATGTGACAATAATAATCAAAAAATAAGCTATCAACCTGAGAGTGTGTTGTGATGATACAGAAGGAGTTGGAGGAAAGGGTGGCTAGAAAAGACTAGATTGAGGAAAGGTAGGGGAGGAAGTGATGTAAGTTTAGTTCAATTAAAAACATATTTTCAGAAATAATTTTCTGAAATGAACCTCAGTTGTTCCTGATGATATTTGATTATATGTTTCTTGAGACTGGCCTGGAACTCACTGTGTGGTGGAGACTGATCTCCAACTCAGCAATTCTCAAGCCTTAGTCTCCTGAATGCTTGGATCACAGGCATGAGCCACCATTCTAGCTCATGATGCATAGCTCTTGTGTTTTGTTGGATGATCATTGCCAAAATGATGCTTGGGATGTTCTCATTAGTGCTCCTTAGTGATTCTTCCATGTGGTCATCTCTTCCTATCACTTCTGTCTGGTGTCAGAACGATTCTGATCTCACAGGAAGAAAAATATTCCTTTCCTATCTAGCAGGCACTTCAGGAAGATATATGGATGGTAAATTAATTTTCCACTTGATTTAGTCATTAGCCAAATTCAAATTCAAACCAATGTGAGAGGTCTGGGATGTGATTTGCAAGGCCTAGGGTCTAATGCTGATGGAGAAGGGGGAGGGTTTTATGGCACTTACATTAGAATGGCTGAAATTTAAATCCTGGGCATTTCAAGTGCTATATAAGTGAAATAGCTCAAGTTATGTTGACAGCACAACACAGTCTGGGACCTTAAGAGCTGAAGTTGGAACCTTCTGCAAAGGATAAAGGAACATCCATAGGATCCCATCATTCCACTCTTAGACATTTTCTGAAAGGGTTGCAAGTATACAAAGCCATATGTTGTTATTGGCTTAGTTAAAAAACAAAAACTGGAGGCAGTCCAAATCCCATCCACAGGAGGATAGGGAGGCAAACTCCCTCATCTATGCAATGAAATACTGTGAGTAATAAAAGGCAATGGCCTCTTGAAATGTTGCAGAATGTAGAATAATCTAAAAATCATTCCGGCTGCATGATCGATGCCAGTCAACACAAGTGATTCTATTTATATAAAATGGTAGGAAATGTACCCCTGGTTGCAGTGAAGCAGTGATGAAAAGATCAGCGGTTGCTTAGGTGTGGCGGAGCTGGGGGAGTTCAGGAGGAGCCTACCGGGGACAGGACGACACTTTCTCAGTGACAGCTGTGCTGCTGTCTTGATGTGATGGTGGTTTTAAGGGGCATGCCTATGTTAAAAAAGAACAATAATTGTAGCCTCTGCATGTCTGCTGTAATAAAACTCCACAGCTACCCAGAGAGCTGCCAATCATTGGTAAATACTATGTGTGCGTAAAGATTGGTTTGGGCACATGGATTATTGAGCCACAATGCGTACATCCTGCAAACTTGGGAAAATTAAGAAAGTACAAGGGAAAAAAATCAAGCATAATCATTAAGCACACCAAATAATCATGTTTTAAAAATGTATATACAATGTTATCTTTTCTTTGATATATACATGCTTTTCCTGAAGGTTCCTGACTGGAAGGCGGTTAAAGTCCCATCACCTTTAGGCGATGCACACTTCATTAAGGTGGTGAACTAAGCCAAGGCTTCCGCCCAGTTGTCCTCTGTGGTACAACTTGTAAAGATCACGGCACACCACTGTTCATTTCATCCTCTTGTTAGATCGAGACATTAGTTCTTGTTTTACTTCTTCAGAATGCTGTGACCAAAACTTGTGTGTATGCCACTTGGAATATGTGTGATTACTTTCTAGATTAAATTCTTACATTTACTTTATGTTTGAAAGGGAACAATTTCTTAGTCAAAACATGCATGTTTTTTTTCAAGTCTTTTAAAAATGATCCCAAATTTCTGAAGTCTATAAAATACTAAGAGTTCACTGTTACATCTGTGTGGCTTTTGTTAAAGGCATCTGCTGACCAGTGTATGAGGACAGTCACTTCATTGGTTTCATTCTTCTGTGACTGTCCTCAAACCAGGCCAAGGTGGTAATTGATTCTTCTGGGCCTGCACAAAGAGACAGGAAGGGAGCATATGCATAAATCAATGTCAGAAATACTGGTAAAAGTGCTAACCAACTCAGACTATCCCTTCAAGACTTGACCACTTAGACCTGACCCTACCTTACGGGGTCTTCTTATGATTCCTCCCGCAATATATCTGACACCAAGGAGGGGGTGGACCTGAAGTCCCTGAGTTGATGCGCTTGGCTGTCATTGGAAGGATCTATTTGACTAGACAGAGGGAGGGAGGTTGGAGTGAGTGGACCTAACACAGGCACCTACTC
This sequence comes from Peromyscus maniculatus bairdii, assembly GCF_049852395.1. Classification (NCBI taxonomy): domain Eukaryota; kingdom Metazoa; phylum Chordata; class Mammalia; order Rodentia; family Cricetidae; genus Peromyscus; species Peromyscus maniculatus. Next base: position 4,127,290 of record NC_134866.1, on the reverse strand, counting down.
CACTCTTGCCTTTGCTCACCGCCGGCATGGAAGTGTCCTCCGTGAAGGGAGACCACCCAGGAATCCCTGTCCAGCAGGGTCTTGGTGGAGACCAAGTGGCTCCCTTTACTAGCTGGCTTCCTCCTGGAGCTTCCTATCCTAGCTAGGTGTTTTTTTTCCATGAATTCCTAAAATCTAAGAGCTGTCACCACTGTCCTCTCAAAGGGACACAGGCTGCAGATGGGCACAGGTGGACATCTGAGCAGGAATCCATGGAATTTCATCATGCATGATCAGATATCACAGCACGGTCTCTTCATGCAGAGTGCACACAATATGCTCCTCCACAGATGTCTACAGCTGAGTCACAGCTGGAGGAAACAGGGAGGGGAGCTACAGGTAGGGCTTCTGTGGCCAAAGGAAAACCGTACTCCAAACCAACCCCAGGAGTTTAAGATGTGCCCATCCTGTTCTTATCATATATATATATATATATATATATATATATGTAAATTTGAAGATCAGTTTGGGGGCTGGTAGGGTTCTGCAGGAGCTCCAGGCGAGTGCCCTAGCCTCCAGTATAGCATCAGATGTCACCAGTAGGGTCAACCTGCCTTACAGGAAGATGGCATCCCTGGTCCACTGGGTGTCTTTATAGCATGTAACATCCTTTCTGCATTTTGCCATCAAAGAAAAAGACACAGCAGAGTTTCTGCATTTTCTCTGCCTGGACTCAGATACAACAGCCTCTAGATGCAGATGTCAGGTTTCTGTCATATGCACAGTTTCACCTCACAGCAGCGATCACTGTAGATGCTGATGCTGAAATGTGCATTTCTGTGCTGTTCCGGTTCCTGCAGTCCCGAGTGGCTGCAAATGCAGGATGCCCTGTGCAATTCGGCAGGAGAAAACATGCCTATTAGCCAGTGCCTTCAAGCTGTGGGTTTAGCCTCTACGTTGAGGGCTCAGGAAGAACTGTGGGTTTTTTTAGCTTCAGATCATTCTCCTCTGGACGAGCTCATCTAACGGCTTCACCTGCAGGTGAATTAGACTTATGCAACCGCCATAATCCTCAATCAGGGTTCTCTAAATTTACACTTGAAAAGAGCCACAGAAATCCATCCCTGGGTCTTTAGACCATCACCATTGTATAAGCTCTGAGATGACAACAGGAGATAATGTCATAAAATCCAAAGACAGCAGCAGAGAGAGGCCTCATGTCTGCAAAAACAAGGAACCAAGATGTGTTCCTCGACTCAGATGTGGGAAACTGCCCAGCTCCTTGTTCACACAATGCAAGCACAGCCACAGTCAAATGAAGGAAGTAGGTCAAAGGCTGCCCTTGGGTGTGCATGCTCCGTCAGCTGCCATTGGCTTCCTAGAAACCCTGTTTGTGTCACTCGGGCAAATGCAAGCTGACCTTGAGCACACTGAGAGAACTGGAGCCCAAATCCCCACACTTGACCTAGATGGCTTTCGATCACCACAGTTCAACATTCATCCACTGCAACATTAGCAGCAATGGATGCCAAGACCAAGCGTGAAATGGAAGCAGTTATCATCACCGTTGGCTTGGAAACCCTGCTGTCCCTCCTCCTTCCCTCCACCTCAGCTCCTAACAGCTGGTGCTAAACCATAACCCTAATTTCTCCTCTCCCACTTGCTAGTCACTAGGAGCTGACAGACCAGCAAGGCCAGGCCTCTGTGTCAACAGGTCATGTGGGGTTTCAGCTGGGTTGTCTTCTGATAGAATTTATCTCCAGAACGGCACTGAAAGCCACCCGAGGGCTCATCACTCTCCTGGCCCAGCAGCCACTTGGGTTCTATATTCTGGTGCTTTATGGCTAGTGTTCCTGTTCTCCTGGCCTAGTGGAGCCACAGGGGTCACAGATGTCCCCTGGGCTCCATCCACCAGCAGATGCCACGTCTCTCCAGCCTTACTCCACTTCCAGCCCTTTAATGCAGGTCTTACTGTAGGTAGGACTGCCTGGAACCATTGTCTCCATCATTCCCCTGCCTACCACCCACTCCCCTACCTTATACAGGAAGGTCAGCCAAGAGGCTCCAGCCTGGTTCCTGCCTCCTTCCTCACGCCCCATGTAAACACCAGTGAGATTATGACAGTGGTTAAACCTGGAAGATAGTATTTAACGCCAGGATGGCGAGGGGGCGGGGGAGCTGAAGACATACATCCTTGAGAAGAACAAGGGAATTTTGTGACTTTGGTATCAGATTAAGGTAAACGCACTGGAATAAACAATGTCATGGAAAAAGTATATCCTAGCTCACCTATCTAGACCCCTCTGGCAACCGACTGTAAACAGAGCTGAGGGTGGGTGAAAAAAATGCCCTTGTGTGAGAGCTGAAGAGTTCCTCCCCCGGCCAGCAGTGTGACTCAGATGAGGCTTCCTTCTTGCTGTCTTTGCTGCCTCTGCTCCCCTGCTTCATGCCATCAGCTTGTCTCTCCAACGTGGTTCCCTACAGTTCTCGCTTTTTCCAACCAGTTCCTTCTCTTCCCTCTCTCTGAGTCTTGGAATTAGGCTGCCAGCCAACCTATAACAAGGAACCTCCATGCCTATACACCCAGAGTCTCCCCTGAGGACATTCCCATTCCATCCACACAAAATCCTACTCTGGCCCTCACATGGATACCATTTCTTCTCTTCCTCAGAGCACTGACTCAGTCTACCCCACTGCACGAGGTACGTTTTTACCTGGGGTCTTGTGACTCTCCTGTGGCTGGCCTTTGAGTCTTCCTCTTCCTATCTTCTTGCCCTCACCAAATTCTCCTTTGCATCCTGGCGGTAGACTGATTACTAATGTGGTCTAATGACCATGTACTCAGAACACGTTACTTTAAGTATTACAGTGTCCTTGAAGAGATCCCCAACCCCTGACCCCATTTGCAAACAGACGGGACCTGATGTTCAAAGTGGAACTATTTCATACCCTCTCCAAAACTTTGAGAACATCCATTCTTTTCTCCACACCCGAGCAGGACCTGGAACTCCTCCAGCACAGGGCCCCTACATGCCTCCAACTCAAAATCAGAGCAAGCAGTCGTCAAGCTTAAGTAGACTTCTTATATTTATTCCTCTAGTTTTTCTACTAATGACAACTAAGATTTATTGTGTGGCTGTGATGGTAAGTGCTTTAAACTAAGATTTATTGTGTAGGCACAAAGCTAAGTGCTTTAAACTGAGACTTGCTGTGTAGACCTGATGCCGAATGCTTTAAACATTTTAGGCATCTTAAAAACCAAGCCTTTTAGTTTGGAATAATTTTAGATTAATGAAAAGCTATAGAGTGCAGAGCTGGTGCATTCCCCACACCCAGCTATCCAAGCCATTGGCTTCATATATCACCGAGGCACATTTGTCTAAACCAAACGTCATGCATCATTGTTGATTAAACTTCGGATTGTGCGGACAGTTTTTCCATTACTGTGAAATTCTGCGTACACTGCATTCACCCCCCCATGTTGCCAAACCTACTCCTGTCTGGGAGTTTTTCTTAGCCTTTCCTTGTCTCTCGTGATCTGGAAGTCTTGAGGGTATGGGCTGGGTACATCGTGGAATGCCCTAGTGTTTGGCATGAGGACTTTGAGGGGGTGAGTTTCCCAAAAGGGCTTGGTAGGGTGAGATGTCCTTGCCCTCGTGCTGTACTGAGAGTAGGGATGTCTTCATGCACTGCTGGCCCTCTTTGTCCTTCCACATGGTCGGTAGGTATGAGGCTGCTGTCCCCACTGTAGCATTGATATTTTTCTCTTTTGCTCTTTGGAATTTACTGGACACATTTCCTTTAGTCCAAGGTACAAAGAAAGCTTTTCACTGCCTTAAAACCTGACAAACCAAAGCCCTTTTTCTTACCTCTGTTCTGGGTTCTATGAAGACCCTAAACTCTTCTACCCATACCTTTCCCTTCCACGTGGCAAGTGTAGTGTAGATACTATGGGGTCACTATAGTGTGTTGCATCTCCAGCTACTGTGGGTCACTACAGTGTGGTCCTTCTCAGCTACTGTGGATCACTACAGTGTGGTCCATCTCCAGCTACTGTGGATCACTACAGTGTGGTTCTTCTCAGCTACTGTGGATCACTACAGTGTGGTCCATCTCCAGCTACTGTGGGGTCACTGCAGTGTGGTCCTTCTCAGCTACTGTGGATCACTACAGTGTGGTCCATCTCCAGCCACTGTGGGTCACTGCAGTGTGGTCCTTCTCAGCTACTGTGGGTCACTACAATATGGTCCATCTCCAGCTACTGTGGGTCACTACAGTGTGGTCCATCTCCAGCTACTGTGGGTCACTGCAGTGTGGTCCATCTCCAGCTACTGTGGGTCACTGCAGTGTGGTCCTTCTCAGCTACTGTGGATCACTACAGTGTGGTCCATCTCCAGCCACTGTGGGTCACTGCAGTGTGGTCCTTCTCAGCTACTGTGGGTCACTGCAGTGTGGTTCTTCTCAGCTACTGTGGATCACTACAGTGTGGTCCATCTCCAGCTACTGTGGGTCACTGCCGTGTGGTTCTTCTCCAGCTACTATTGGAACAAGACTGCCCAGGAAAGCTTATGTGATGCTGTGGTTCTCTAGATCTATATTGCCATGATGGAGGACATCTCCACGAGCAGTTAGGGCCACCTAACTCCACAGGCAATGCTGAGAAGTCCTTCCTGCTGTGTTCACAGACCAGAGATCCCCTGGAAATAAGAAGCTATCCCTGGTGTCCTTTGGTGACTTGTTCCCTGGGCTAAATTTATCGTTCTTGTCACCCTGAATTCAGGTGAAAGAATGTGTAGGATTTCAGATCTCTTGAACCTAATCTCATCAATAACACTCATGGGAATCTTCTTAGAGAAGAGTCAGCATCAGAAAAATGTCACCCATGGGTGCACCACAGCACCAGGGATAATATGACAGTGTGGACACCTCGGCATCCTTCTCGCCAAACAGTCAGCAGTTACTGGCTTTTGGGATTGTGCCACTGTCTCCACACTGCTGCATCTCTCTCACTGCTCACAAGCCAAGGGTCTGCACAGACCCCTACATTAGTCCCCCAGCCTAGGGTTTACACTCACCTCTGCATTCCCCCAGTGCAGGGGCCACACAGACCCCTACAACCCACCAGCCTAGGCTTCATATCCACTTCCTACAACCCCCCAGCCTCGGGTCTACATCTACCTCTGCAGCCCATCAGGCTAAGGTCCACACCACTACCACACTCCTACCCTACAGCCAACCATCCTGGCATTTGTTTCCTATAGCCCACCACCCCATAGTCCATGCCTATCTCTCTTTACCCCACCACCCTGGCACCTTCTCATCATGGCTCAACACCTTAGTACCCCACTCCACACCCATCCATGTGCAGCTGATCACCCTACGTACTGCACATATCTTAGCTGCTGTGGGATGGTCTGTATGTCAAATCTGTTGCTCTGATTGGTCAATCAATAAAACACTGATTGGCCAGTTGCCAGGCAGGAAATAGGTGGGACAAGGAGAGAGGAGAATTCTGGGAAGCGGAAGGCTGAGGCAGGGAGACACTGCAACCACCGCCAGGAGAAGCAGCATGTAAAGACACCGGTAAGCCACCAGCCACGTGGCAAGGTATAGATTTATAAAAATGGGTTAATTTAAGATAAAAGAACAGTTAGCAAGAAGCCTGCCACGGCCATACAGTTTATAAGTGATATAAGCGTCTGAGTGATTATTTTATAAGTGGATTGTGGGACTGCGGGGCTTGGGGAACCTGGAGAGAAGCCCTCCAGCAACACTTAGCCACACCCTGAGATTACTTCTTGGTGACGTTGATGACTGTTGAGGTATTGCCATAGGAGCAACTTATCCGGAATGCTCTGTGTCACCAGGGATCCTTGTACCAGTTTCTACTGCGAATGTGTGTGCATGAAGCCCCTTCTTCCTTCATGACCTCTTGGCTCCATTGATTGACATGGACATGACACTACCTTAGCAGAACCCACAGTCAGAGTTTCACATCGCACTGTCTTGTGTGTGTGTGTGTGTGTGTGTGTGTGTGTGTGTGTGTGTGTAAGTCACAAACAAAGCTATGATCACAGGTGGACTCTGTGTGAAAGGGATGGACGTGTGTCTTGTTCTGCATACAGACCACCTCAAAGGGCTGTCCACTGCATACAGCTGAGTCTTGCCTCTTCCATAGATGGTTAGACTTCAGGCACAGGTGGTTTCTGCTTTGAATCTCATGTACGGATTCAAACTCTTTCCAGCTCTTTACCAGATGACCAGCTATCTGCTGAAGCCCTGCACCCCCCCCCCATTCACTACATTACTCTATTAGACTTCCTCAGATTGATGATCTCCAATGGTACTTCCTCATGAAACTCCAGCTCAGCACTGAGGATATAGGCTATTCAAGCACCAACAAAGCAAAGCTAGGAAGCTCATCCAGCTACAGTGAGGATCCAGGAGGAATATCTGGAGCTTGCACATATCTACTCAAACAAGATGGCAAAATTTAAAAATACTAATTTACCTTACATGTGCATTTCTGCGCCTACCCCTTCAATTACAACTTTATCCTCATAGACATTTTCAGCTGAAGTCTGAGCTGCAGATAGTCATACATCACAGTAATTGAATAGAAACTTCTGCCCATTTGAGCTCAAGGATGAAATAAAATGAGGGATTTAATTCTGTCCTACTTTTGTATTGTTAGAGTAATAAATTGGCACAATTTAACAGCTTACAACAATACAAATGTGCCCATTATGATGACTCAGCATACACCAAGTCCCTGGTACGTGGACCCCATTTGTGCAGTGCTGTGCATCTGGACCAGATCTTCTCTCTGTAGTAGGCAGAGTATGAGATTGGTTCCTGAGGGCCCAGGGCTTAGCAATTAGAAAAGATAGTAATTCTCTCTACAGTTTTAAAATGTCTCATCACATTCCAGAGTTGCCCAGTCTGTTCCCACAACTTCGTGTTGTGATTCCTCCACCTACCAGAAAAGCAAACAGCAAGCACATGCCCCTCAAAGTCGCAGGTTCTGCAAAGGGATCAATTAGAGGTGAGAGAGAAACCAGGGAGGACAGTGAACGGTGGAGGGGCAGACACAGCCCAGGCCCATGTGGACCTTAATGAAGTACCATGGGACCCACCACCCTGCACTTCCCAGGAAGTGTGGAGGGGGGACCATCCTCATCCCTGATGCCACATCTCCTTCCCATTGGAGTCAGAGATCCACATCAGGCACGCCAGCCTGCAGTGCCCTGTGGCCTCTGCTGTTGGCTGTAAGTCCTTGCCTTTGTTACTCTCCTTGTTTTTTCCTGGCTAGTTCATGAAACTGACGCTCAAGGTTGAATTACCCCTCAGTGTGGTGGTTTGAATGAAAATTTCCCCCATACTCTTGGGCATTTGAACACTTGGTCCCCAGTTGGTGGTGCTTCCGGGGGGAAAGTTTAGGTGCTTTAGCCTTGCTGCAGGAAGTACATCCCTGTGGATGGGCTTTGGGATGAACTTCTGGCCCTCTGCTTGCTTGCTGCTTCCTTCTTGGCTGCCATGCCTCCCTGTCGTGATGGTCTTTTGCGCTCTGGAAGTGTCAGTCAAGATAACCTTGTTCTTCCTTAAGTTGCCTTGCTCAGGAAGGTTTATCACAGTTACAGTAAAGTGTAATACACTTGCTTTGGACAGAATTTTATGTTCCTCATTCATAACTGGTACTTGTATGTTCTAGTGAGATGTGTGAAATGATGTGGAGTCACTCAGCTTATATTTGATTTGAACTCCAAGGGACTTTTTTGTGGTTGTTAATGTAGGTAATGTGAATCAGTATCTTTAGATTTAAAAGTTGTCTTCTGAACTCCAGACACATGCCATATCATGTGCGTACCACATGTATACACCCACACACATAGATAAATTTAATTTTCAAAACAAAAGAAAAATATCACCTGCCTAAACAAATGATGTTTTGGCTCTGCTGAACAAACCCAGTAGCCTATGTCAATTCTAGGTTTTTCAAATAAAAGTGTCCATCTATAAAAAAAGAATTATGGAATCCCAGAACAAATGAAATATAAAATTGTGTTGGGTGCTACAGAAAGCAATGGGATTTTAAATACCTGCATGAGAGCTACCTAAGTCAGCCATTACCATTTAAAAATAATGCTATATTTTAAAGGTGTCTATAATTTATGCTTAAATCACATTGCATATTCATGGAGAGAACAAATGTTCCCTTGAGCAAATGTTGTGTGAACTTGGTCTCACTTTCCAGGTGGATAGATATCCCTGGGTGTAGACAGCCATCAAAAAATAGTTAAAAGGTGCAAATGAGAAAATGAGATTAAAAACCAACACAGCCATGAATATCATCGAGTTATCTAACAAATCCTGGCATGGTGGATCAGTAGGAATTATTACTCACATGGTCTCTGCCAGGTACAAATGCAACACTGTTATAAAACAAGAAAAGGGAGAAATTCAGAGACAACTCAGGGAAACAATGGTGATAAGACATCAGAGACCAGACCTGGATGTATTAGCAGGTGAAGTCCACTTGCAGGGGATATTGAAGGGCATCCAAACACAAGAGAATTAAATCTCTACTCAAACAGACTCAGAAAGCATCCATTCACAAGGAAGCAGAAGAAAGCACACTGGACAATAACTTTTATTCTCACATATGCTGAGTAGAGTGATAACAAATGGGTGAGTCCACCTTATGGACAACAATACTTGATGAAATGTCTGTGCTTGGCCTATCGGTTCACAGAAACATGGATAGAATGAAAGACATGGTACCTTATGATCCATGTGCTCATCCCATGTGGGATGAGTTCCCTTAGCAGCAATGCAGAGCCTGCCTAAACAAATGATGTTTTGGCTCTGCTGAACAAACCCAGTAGCCTAGGTCAATTCTAGGTTTTTCAATAAAAGTGTCCATCTATAAAAAAAGAATGATGGAATCCCAGAACAAATGAAATATAAAATTGTGTTGGGTGCTACAGAAAGCAATGGAATTTTAAATACCTGCATGAGAGCCTCTCTGTACCGCATCCACACCGCATGCATACCATTCCCGGGGGATAAGAGGACTGAACTCACCAGCATTTCCTAGGTGCAGCCTCTCAGTCCGGGGAGTCACCTGTATCAGCACTTACTGAGATACAGAAAGGACCCAATGTGATCTCAAAGAACCCCAAAGCCCAACTGCTGCTGCTGGGGTTATACCCCTGTAACTTGCTCATCCGAATACTTCAGAAGTGAGACAGCCCTGGGGGAGCAAGATGAGTGATGGTATGAGATGGCTCCTGGAGGACCACGCCCCTTATAGGGCTAGCTGGTGGGAATTCCTGGTGGTGGACCATGGGGAAATGAGTCCTGGACAGAGGTGGGAGGGTGGATTGAAACAACTCTAGGCACATGTTCTCCCATGAGTGGTGTCCAAACCTGTTAAAATTTTCATTTTGTGGGGTTTTTTGTTTTGTTGGACTTGACCTCATTCAACATAAAAGTGTTTGTTTTCAGTATTGGGAACTGAACCTAGAGCTTCATGTATGTTAAGTAATCCCTCTATACCAGACGGTATGTTGAGTCTCCTGTTAGTCCTTTATTATGAGACAGAATCTCATTAAGTTACCCATGCTAGCTTTGAACTCTGTAGTCCAGAAAGGCCTTGATCTTAATGATCCTTCAAGTAGCTGGGCCTACAGCCCTGCATTGCCAGGTCCAACTTACATCAAGAACTCTTTACGACAAAAGGGAGGCATTCTTCCCACTGAGCACAGAGGCTGGTGCTGGGGGCGGGCACCCAGTCTTGTCAGACTTCAAACAACACAGAGGAAGGGACTTTGGAAGAAGCAGATGGAACTCTCTGGAGATAAAAGACACATAACCATGGAAGAAGCATTCTGTTAAACCCAGGACAGAAAACAGGCTGCAAGAGGGCAGTGCTGGGACTGGGTGCTGGTGATAGTGAGGACCACACGCTGGCCTTGAACATGAGCCCTGCCACCCGTGGTTCTGCATCCTAACACTTAAGGGACCTTCAAGGTTCTATTTCCTAGTTTATAAACTGAAGGCAATCATTAGTCTGCCCTCAGTGTGATCATGGAGATTTGCTGCTTTGCTATTTACGGAACGCCTGTCCACAGTAGACGTTAATACATTCAAGTCCGAGAGGGCACACAGCACAGAAGTGGAATCAGACCAGGAGTGTGGCTGGGGCACTACCATGCAGCCATTCTACCTGGCTTTCTTGTCATCTCTCAGGATCCGATTCAGTCTCCAGCGCCCATTTCAGCCAGCTCACACCCACCTGTAACTCCAGCTCCTGGGGATCTGGTGGCATCTTCTGGCCTCTATAAGCAATACATAGGCATATACTCTAGAAGGTACACACACACACACACACACACACACACACACCACACTCATGTACAAACAAATACAAATTTTAAAATGAATCATTTAAAATATTCTTTGGGACTAACACAAAAAGCAGATGTAGATATGGAAAAGAAATAAGTGCAAACGACTAATAAGTTCGCAACAACAGAAAACTAAACTGAAAAGTGAAAATTAATGAGTATCAGACATTACTTTTAAAATCAAATGGATGCTGCATGAGACATACATCTGCATTTCAGTGCAAATGTATGCACTAAAGACTCAAGTACTAGAAGATAGAAAAGTGTGAGAATGGGCGGGGAAGGTACCAGTCAAAGGAAAGCCAAGATCACTGTCGTCAGCAAAACAAAACAAAACAAAACAACAACAACAAAGGCACAAAGCATTTCATTACGACATCCTTACAAAGTAATTTCTTTAAATCACTTCTACACAACAATGTAATGATTGCAAACCTCCATGAAGTGATTAAACTGTGGTTAAATATTTGATTTAAAAAGGGTAGCCCTATCAGGGATAAAATTGTTGACATAACATCAAAATCAAATGGGAAAATTATTGAAGATATAGATGATTTCAACAATACTTAGCATAAAGGATAGATGAGCATAGAATTCTTCTCTAGCAATTTAAAGACTATACTGATCTCAAATATGTATGGAAAAACTACAAACATAAGCTATATGGGATGCTAACAAATGGATGTACAATGCTTCCCTGGTCTGGTGAGATAACTCATCAGGGAAAGATGCTTTGTGGAAAGACCAATGACCTGAATTTGATCTCAGAACCAACATGGTAGGAGAGAACTGACACCTATAACTTGCCTTCAAACTTTCATGTGTACACACACACACACACACACACACACACACACACACATACACACACACACATACACACACACACACACACACACACACACGTCCTCTAAACATTTTTCATGTTCTCCAATAGCCCAAGTATAGAAGGCTAGGTCCTGCAGTTGGTGCTATGGGGATGCGGACCCTTTAGGAGGAGTCTCGATGGGAGGGACTTAGGCCTTTGGGGGAGTGACTTGAAGGGATAGTGGGCTCCTGGCCCCTTCTCTCTCTTTCTCTGCTTGCCAGCACCATGAGGCAGGGTGTCCTCTGTCACCTGCTCTCACAATGTGCAGTGTCTGACCAGTGACTGTGGAAAGAATCCTCCAAAACTGGTAGGGAAAATAAGCCTCTCTCTAACCTCTACTCACATCAAGTCCTTTGTCGCACTTACAGAAGGCTGACTGGCAAGACGTAAGTGCTGTGAACACACTTCAGATAACTTGTGAGGACCTGAACGTGAAGCACCTACACTAGAGACTGAGGGAAAATCAAACAGGCTCCACCTAACTTGAAAAGTCAAAGACCTGCTTTTAAGTCACTCAAATGTCAAGGAAGAAATTAAATGGGAATTTAAAAATAAATGATAATCAGAATTCTTTATTAAACTTCTGAGCTGCAAATAAAGTAAGAATCCAAGGAAAGAGTCCGAAGGGATCTTACTGAAAAGGGATTCTCAATGGTGGTGACAGGCTCCAAGCTCTGGCTAGAGTGTGGGAACAGTTAGCTGAGCAGTGGCTCCTCGGAGGGCAGAGTGCGAGTTGGGTTCTTAGGTCCAGAAGACGGACAAAAGGGAGCAAAACCAGTCAAGAAAACATGGCAACAGTAAGAAAAGCTGAGAAGGGAACTGTCAAAGTTACAGAGCAAGCAGTGGGGCCTGTCCTCGGCAACCCTCCCCAGTCCTGGAAGGAAATGGAGAAATTCCGGAAAAAAAATAACTTACTAAAACTGAATATAATATAATATAACTGAACGGAGAGAAAGGGTGCAGTTAGAGTAGAACAAAGGGACCAACGTGTGATTTAAAGATTCACAGAGAGATACCAGAAAAAAAAACATGATTTTTTAGAGCCTTCTTTGCCTTATCCAAATTCCCTGGAATGTGGGAAGAGTACAGTTCCAAACTTTCCCCTCCCCTTCATCTCCCCCCTCCTCTCTCTTTCTCCCCTTCCTTTTCTGCTCCCTCCTTTCTCTCTCTCTCTCTCTCTCTCTCTCTCTCTCTCTCTCTCTCTCTCTTCCTTCCTTCCTTCCTTCCTTCCTTTCTTTCTTTCTCTTTTGCAATAGTGAAGAAGATTGAACCTAAGATCCCACACATGCTAGGCAAAATCTTCACTGACCTTCATCCCAGTCCTTTCTTTTAAAGACCTAGTTCACTAAGTTTCCCAGAAGGGTCTTGACCTCACTCTATAGCCAAAGCAGACACTGGAATTATGATACTCCTGCTCCAGCCTGAATAGTGAAAAACACCACAAACCTGTGTCTTCAGGCCCAGCTGTCCCTCAAGTTTCTATGGGACAATATACCTAGCAAAAACAGTCCGTAGGCAAAGGAAAACTAAAATATCAAACATGCAAAGCAAAACCTCTGGTCAAACTCCTTTAGATGGAATGTTAATCTGTGCTGTGAGACAGCCTTCTTATTACAGTGGATGATGTGGAGACACATTGCTGTTCTGAGTGATGGAAATAAGAAGCTTCAGGTGCTCATCCACAGATGGGACATCGATACCTCCCCACCTAAAGCTCAGGGGACACCTGGGACAAAAGAGTGGGAAAATGCTGTCCTCTGGACATGACATGGCTATTGCACACATGAACCCACAATTGCTCTGGCTACCCACACAAGGTCTGCACAAGAACAAGCCAGTCTAAAAGTTCAGCATGGACTGGGCAGAGGCTCCCAAGACCCTGCCCCTTGCTGAGGAGCTACTGGCAGTTCATGGCTGCTGAGAGAGGAAGAGTTACTTTTCCTCATTGGCAAGTTTCCCTTGCCCCAGTGGGTGATGCTAAGGGCATATAGAAAGCACTAATTGGACTCAGGGGATTAAATGAAAATAAATAAATAGATAGATAGATGTAGATGTAACCAACCATCTTATTAAATAAGAAACACAGAAACAATGTAAAAGAGAAAGCCAAGAGGTCAGAGCTCAGAGCTAAAATCTTACCCTTCCTCCTGCAGTGCTCCTAGCTTCCCGAAAGAGAGCTACTCCTGTGTGTATGTCTTTTCATAGTCTTTCGGTTCTGCCTTCTCATTGGTTGTAAACCCAAACACGTGACTGCCTTGTCACTGTCTGTATGTACAGCCCCCCAGGTCTTAAAGGCATATGTCTCCAATGCTGGCTGTATCCCTGAACACACAGAGATCTATGGGATTAAAGGTGTGAGCCACTACCGCCACGCTCTTTCTATGGCTCTAATAGCTCTGACCCCTGGGTAACTTTATTTATTAACATACAATTAAAATCGCATTTCAGTACAAATAGAATATCACCATAGATAGATAGATAGATAGATAGATAGATAGATAGATAGATAGATAGATAGATAAATAGATAGATAATACATGAGATTGGGAAGTAGATGTGATGGGATTCCTAGGGACAGCTGGAGTGGGCAATAAGGGATATGTGATGGCTATTCTTATTTGTAAACTTGACTACATCTGGAATTAAATAAAATCTAAAAAATGGAGGGCACACCTGTGAGGAATTTCTGCTTAATTTGAAGTGTGAAGATTTACTACTAATCTGAACTTTTGAGGTAGGAAGACATACCCTTAATCCAGGTACTTAATCTAGATCTAATTTGGGCCACATCTTCTGCTGGAAGCCTATGAAAACATAGAAGAATGGAAACTTTTCCTTCCTCTCGATTGCTAGCAAATCCAGTCCCTCGCTGGCATTAAAGCCTATGTCTTTGGGGTTCCAGTGTATACTGAAGATCAGATAAGACATCCAGCCTTGTAGAGTGAGCAACTACTGGATTCTTGGACTTTCCATTCAAAGCCAGCCATTGTTTGATTAGCTAGACCACAGCCTGTTGTAAGTTATTCTAATAAATTCTCTTTCTATATCTATAGATATATATTCATTATATAAGTTCTGTTACTCTGGAGAATCCTGAATAATACAGGGATGCATATGGCCAAGATACATATGAGTAAACTTTTCAAATATTAAATAAAAAATTTAGAGAATCTTAAAAGTATTAAAATAAATAACTAGAAAATAATAGAAAACTGAAATATTAGAAAACTGAACCTAAGTTTATTTAGGCATATAATTAGTGTGTCTGCATTGCATTTACTACAGGGATTGAAGGAAGATTGAATATTAAAAAAATCGTTAATGTTATTCTTGACTTTAACCAATTAAAGTATAAATTCAAACTGATTTTTTCAACACACTAGGAAAGCCAGCTCCTTTTCCCACACCGATAATCCATAGCACAAATGAGAACAAAGCTTAACAGAATGAGTCTAAGAAGGGATGATGAAACCTGTTTCTCTGTGCTACCCTGAAAGTCAATATAAAATAATAATATACAGCAGTCCACCTTTGTAATGACCTGTTTATAAGATTATAGTAGATTTAAAATATAAATAAGTGTTGCAAGAGCTGTGGTAAGGATGATTGGTACTACTGATATGTTTACATGTTGTTGATTTGAAAGGCCTTCAGAACACAGTGACTGCTATGAAAAGTGTCTCACTGATTCTTTGTTTTGAGACACAAGTGCTCTGTGAGCAGATGCTGCAGAGTCAAAACTACATTTGGACTGCTCCATGTCTTTCACACCTGCACCTACATCCTGACACACCTGCCCAGGCATAGAGCCCACAGGAACTCTGTTCCCATTGCTTGCCCACTCCAGCCAGTTTGCACTCAGCTCTGCCTGCCTGGCCCTCAGATCCCAGCAGCAACTCCAATGCATGAGATGACAGCTCCCTCCAAGGTTGTTTCTGCTTCACTAGCCCTGTGAGGGTCGTCATCATGGAATTACAGACTCCTCTGCAGGTACTTCGGTCTCTAGACTTAGAAGGGACTCTCCTACACTAGGACATCACTCATGAGCGGCCCTTTGCTCTCCTGGGTACCAGAATTAGTTTGACTGCTGAAAAGTTACCTGCGGACATTGTCACAAACATCTGATTGTGTAGTTTATTGGGTCAGACAAAATCCAAGGTGCACGATAATGAGCAACTAGTTATTGTTAGACAGATCTGTGGCTTAAAAATCAATGCCCGTTAGTCACTGAAGAAACAGAAGGTCCCATTTGGAGCATTAGGAGATCCAAAGGGCTGCAGCCCTTCCGGCCCAGTGATGCTTTTCTGAGCACGTTAGGAAGATGGCCACAACAAATAAATAAACACTACAAAAATCAATGGCACTCCCACTTTGGCAGCTAGTAGCCAGTTACAAAATGCAATAGAGAAATTGAATTCACAATGACTAACACTATAGGACGTTTAGGACACAATCTAGCCATTACCGGCTGAACTATCCCCTGTTTAGAAGAGGTGCTGCCCAGACGCTGGTGCAGGGAGGTGTGGGGTCTCAGCTCCCTTGGGGTTTCTGAAGCCCAGCAGCGTCTTGTCGAAGGGATCAATTTGTTGTTGTCCTTTTACGTACCTTTGTATCCACTTCCATCTTTTCATCTGGCTATGTGTACAGGACTCTCTGCTCCTGCCTGGCCTCTTCTCTTACATTCTAGAAGCTTCTCCGTTAAAGCTTTGGGTTATCTAAAGAAGCAAAAGTGATCTGTGTCTCCTCTTCTAGGATCACGCTCAGCCAGGATGCTGCCAGCCTCCAGGTCAGCATCCTGGAGAGTTGGGTAAGGATCTTTGTGCAGTATTGTTCATTACACTGGAGAAACAAAGGAATGATGGATGCTGTGAGACAGATGTTACATCAGCACCTGAAGACCCCAACTGCAGCATAAGGTTAGAGCTGCCCTGCAAGGAAAAAGTGTTTACTTCATGAGAAGGTGGCAGACCATCTTTCTGTCTATCAAGTGCATGCCTCAGAATATCAATGAGAGGGCTAGTCAAAAGCTGAGCATACCAAACCGTTGCTGATCCTGGATCAATCAGAAATTAAAATGAACAACAACAACAAAAATGGCTGAAACAGAAAGGGCATGGCTTTCTCCAAACTTTGTACCTGCTCTTTCATTTTTAGGACCCCCAAATGCCAGGCTTCTTTCTCTAGCAGATTCACCTACTAGTGAGACCATGCTTTTTTATTTTCACTTCCACTGCTGTCCTTGCTCCCTGTCATGGGTCCAAAGGACGCTAGGCTAGAGCAGGGGGCATTGCCGATACCATATGGCTGGTGTCCTACACACAGGGCAATATGGAGGCCAACAGAGGGAAAACGCTGTGTGAACAGTGCAGTTATGTTACAAAGAGTCAAGTTGTTCCAGAGATCTCTCCTGCCTCTCCTCCCAGAAGCCAGGAAAGAAAACTGAAATGGAGCCCTCAGAAGCTAACCCCACAGCATTTCAACTGAAATTCTGGAACCCAGGAGCATATGACTACACAATTCTGTGAGTTAATGTGTCAGACTATGCTCCTTTGTTATGGCAGCTGTAGGAAACAAGTATATATGGAACAGAAGGAGATCCTGCCCCCCAGAAAGCCATGTAGTGATGACACATTCTGCAGTAGGTGACCTCCAGAACACTGGGCTAAGAGAAGCAAGCTAGACACAAAGGCCCATAGTTTGTATGATCCCATTTACATGAAATACTGAGCACAGGTAAACCAACAGAACATGCAACAGACATGGGTGGCCATGAGCTTTGTGGTAGAGAGGATGGAGCTGAATTAATTAACAAGCTGGAGATTTACCTATTGAGAAAATTGCTTTGGGATCAGGGAGAGATGAGGTTCCCAACACTGTGTGATTGTCCCACATGTCACTGAACTCTTCGCTTAAAACTAGAATTCATATTATTTCTAATGTGAATTCTACCTTTTTAAAAAGGGGCTCACACTACTGTGGCCTCTTAATTGCAGTGAGTAGTAGTCAATCAAAAAGGAGATAGAGAGAGAATGTGTGCAAACGTGAAGAAAACAGCCTGTGTTTAAGTGTGATGTTTAATAACGGCATCTACGATGCCAGCATGTAAATCACGTGTTCCTGTATCGTGTGGGTATACATGTATCTGGACATTCATTTGCCAATTTTTATCCTTAAGCAAACATTCCAAGTTCATGCACTCTGCTTCCTTAGGGCTCAATTATAATTCAGGACTTTGAGTCATTTCTTTACCCTCTTGTTTGACTGTATGCAGCTAAAAGTAGCCACATAGCAGCCTGAGGGCTTGACTATCTAGAAATTTCTGCTCATACAGCATTGATGTTGAATTTGGCATTCCTGAAGCCTCAAGGAATTGGCATAATGTAGCCAGATTCCTTGCTATTGTATAGTAAGAATAGTCCTTACTTGGGTTCCCCAAAGGACATTCTCATTCCCACCCAACACCTCATCATAATGGCCTTCACTGCTCACAATCCTGTCAACATTCTGGTCATAACCATGAAGATGATATCTGAGAAGATCACATTGTGTTTTGAGACCTCACCAGGATCACCCTCACTGCTCCATCCTTGCTGAGTCATTGTTTCCCAGTATTCTCGAAAACTCTGCTCCAACTATCTACCCCCATCCCCATTCTAAAGCCAGTTGAACCATTCAGCACTTGCTCAGCAGTAGACCTGCTTCTCTATAGTCTACATCCCCTGCCTTGGTCTGCTCCCCTTGCCTGCAATGCATTAGTCAGCTTTCTCTTGCTAGAGACAACAACTTGAGATTATCAATTTATAGACAAAAAATGGTGAATCTTACTTCACAATTTGGAGGTTTCAGGCCATGGTCGGTTGGGTCTCTAATGGGTGACATCATTCTGTATGCTGTGAATATGTGTTGCTCTGATTGGTTGATAAATAAAGCTGTTTGGCCAATGGTAAAGCAGAATAAGGTTAGGTGGGACATTCTAACTAGAGAGAGAGGAAGGAGAAATGAGAACAGGAAGACGCTGCCAGCCGCCACCTGGAGAAGCAAGATGTAAAGGTCCTGGAAAGCCACGAGCCATGTGGCAAAGTATAGATTTATATAAATGGATTAATTTAAGATGTAAGAGCTAGCTAGCAAGAAGCCTAAGCCATTATGCCATACAGTTCGTAATCAATATGTCTCTGTGTGTACATTTGGGTCTGATGGGCTGTGGCCTAGTTCTTAACTGAGTCATTTGGAGCCTGTCAAGATATTTGCCTAGCCTTCTCAGCATGCACACACCAGGTACGAGAGACTAGAAAATTTACTAGATTCTAAATCTATAAAAGACTTGTAACATCCCATTTCATGACACAAAATGAAAAGGCTCAAGACAGTGTGTGTGAAAGAAGGAGGGACCAAAGATGGAGGCCCTGTTTTATAATGACATATATAACCAGGACAAACTCACTCTGACTTGGTAATATGCATAATTAACCCATTTCTGTGGTAAAGACATTAGTCTACCTTAATGACTTATTCAACTCTTAGAGACACACTGCCATATGCCATCAAACTGTGAGTTTAAAGGGGACAAGCCATATTTGAATCGTAACATTCACATTGTGTGGGAGCATGTATATGCACATGTGTATGCTTGCCTCTGTTGTGTGCTACATCTCTTTGTGCATGTGTATGTATGTATGCATGTGTGTGTTTTAGAATATTATTTATCATGTTAAGTATCTTAGTTAAGGTTTTATTGCTGTGAAGAGACACCATGACCACAACCATGTTCATAACAGAAAACATTTAATTGAGGTTAGTTTACAGTTTCAGGGGCTCAGTCCAGTATCATCATGGCAGGCATGCAGGCAGACATGGTGCTAGAGAAGGAGCTGAGAGTTTTACATCTTGATTCACAGGCAACAGAAGAAGACTGTGTCACACTAGATGGACTTGGGCTTCTGAGATCATAAAGCTCCTGTAACCCACTTCCTCCAACAAAGCCACGCCCACTCCAGCAAGGCCACGCCCACTCCAGCAAGGCCACTCCTCCTGATAGAGCCACTCCCTATGGGCCAAGCATTTGAGCACATGAATCTGTGGGGACCATTCCTGTTCAAACCACCACACTGAGTGAGTCTAATCCCCTTATTTCTCTTTAGCTGTCATAGCAAATAGACCTGACTCCAACACTGAAAACAACCCCTCATCACACAGACAGACCTTCATCCTTTGGGGGCTGCAGGTTACCCCCAACCCAGACTTTCAGGATCTGTACATATCACATGCGCAGTGGCATACAGGACATTGAGTGGCCAAACACAAAAGTGAGAATCACCCGAGGAAGTCAGTAGCAGCTCTAGAGCTGACAAGGTGGCCATCTAGTTTAATAAATGTTTTTTTAAATGGCGCATCCACTTCCAAGTTTCTTCTAAACTGAGTAAACATGCATGCTATGAAATATAACTTCCAAAGGGTCAGGCTGCTTGCTATTCTACCCATAACCAGCGACTGCAAGCCTGACTTGTTTCTGCAGGAGAGCCTCTTGAAACCATGATGAAAGGAGCCTGGAGCTGACACCCCAGGCTGCTCAGAAGAGCCATTTCATCCTTGAAGTGGGATGCAAATGAACTGTAGGTAAATAAAGACTTAGCAGTGGGTGTGTGGTGTGAGGTGGAGCAACCAGCCTGCACCCTGCAACTCAAAAATTCAAGGCTGTGACTGCCCTACTGTCCTGTTCTCCAAAAGGAGCCACACATGGTTAGCTCCATTCCCTCCAGCTATCCCAGAGTCTTTTTATGCTGCAGAACCAGTGAAACCCCTAAGCATTAGTGAAGGTATCACAGTTAATTCAATTTACCCAAACCAATTGTCAAACCACAATAAAACATTTCATTTCTATCCAACGATGAGCCACTGAATGAGGAAGTGTGTGGTTTCAGCCCAGCCCACCAGGAGTGGCTAGCTTGTGGCCATATTCCAGTGCCACACTCAGCAAACACCAAACACATCATCATGTTGTGTCAGTGGGTGCTGCATTTGTCATTTATAGATGAGTCTGGAGCCCAGGAAAGGTCATGTGACTTGCCAAAATCATTTACCCAATAAGCAGTCACAGTCCATGGAACCAGAATCCCCCTCCTGGGACCCTCTGCTCTCAGGTTCTCTTTCTACACTCTGGTGCTAATTCGATGAAAGAGGAAAGATGCTCTGTCATAAATTTCAATTTACTGAATCTTCCTAGCTCTTTGTAAATTTTACGATCTATCTTCATTGCTTCCTGTTTAAACAGTTCTGTGAATCACCATTTGCTGACCCAGCCCCACATCCCCAAATCCATGACAGGTAGAAGCATGGATGTGAGCAGTAATCTCTGAGGAAGAAAGATGTGATGACAAGGTCAGGGAGGAGAAAAGGAAGCTAACAAACTCGGAATCAACTGCTTTGGTCAGCGACATCCTGAGAAGAGGAACACAATAGCAGAGAAAGCATTCATTTGTAAATGAGAGTAAATACAGCCATGAAGAAGGGAGATGTAATTAAGTGGAGATAAAGGTCCTAGACGCTGCTGACCTCTGCGTTTTCTGCTCCCCAAAGCCCCATTGACTGGACTTACAAGAGAATGACTGTGATGAGATGTCGGACACTTACGGTGCAATGGAGCAATAATGAGAGGACAGTGACTCCATTGGCCCTGCCTGGAGAAGGTCAGGAGGGCCGTGGGGGCCTTTTGTACCGGCATGGTGAGGGATAACGTAAATAAACAGGCTTCTTTGTCTGATTGCTGTTCAGATCTGTGCTGGGGCTCAGCTTCCACTCTGCCTCCGGAATCTGCTTTGACAGGGATGACTCACACCCTGGGAGCTTTGTAAGATCAAGAGCCCTAGAGAGAGACTGTCCAGCATGAGTTCTCTTCCCAAGCATCACTTCAGGCATCTTGAGAAAGGACATCAGTACAAACAGGAATGTCACCTTAGATGGAAGTGTCACTCATGGAGAAGGAAACACAAAGATTAACTTGACCAAGACATGAAGCAAGAAACAAGCAGTGTTGGGGGTTTGCTGTGTGTACCCTTAACAGCCAAGCAGCAGCGGTCACAGCAGCACAAACAGTGACAGCAAATACCTTCTTTGTGCTTACTGCACACCAGCCACCTCCCTCGGCGCTCCCTCATGTGGCTGCAAGCACCGCGGGCTTCAGACGTAATTCCTTTCACTGTAGCACTCAAAACAGATCCACAGATGCAGAGTCTGGGCTACAGACAAGTTACCTCATCTGAGGGACAGAGCAATAGTACCCAAGACAGGGAGTGGACCCTCAAAGGACAACTTTTGAATCTGCAACCTTGACCACCACATCAACTGCTCCTTCCATGGTACATTCATCCAAAGTCTTTCAGTGTCTAGATAGAAATTTAATGCCCTGAAGCTTTCTGTCCACACACAAGGATCTTGAGAACACACTCTTTTACACAGGAAAGAAGAAGAAATACTAACTCAGGTTTGTAAGCTGAGAACACTGGGCCCTGTCCCATGCACCTGCAGTTGTGGGCATCTCAGGCTGGCTTTTAATTCCACACACTGTGCAGGGTACACCTGTCCAGGGCTGCACCAGAGCCCACAATAGGAATCTAATGTCCACAAAACCTTGCCTTGAGCAGTGAGGAGGCTGATATAGGATGAAGACTGAACTTCCTTTGTCATGGGTAAGCATGTGAGCATCAAGAGTCTTGGGGGTGGCTACTGAGCACATGACAGGATATTAAGCCTACCAGGGATCAAGAAAAGCTTCCAGAAAAGCAACACCCTTGGCTCTGTTTAAGAGATCACAGAAGAATTGGCCAGAGGGAAAGAAGGGAAAGTGTCTATTCATCAAGCAAGACCTTTACATGAAAGCATAAAACAAAGGGAGCCAATGAGGATGCAGAGAGGTGGTGAGAATCATCATCCAAGCTTGAGAGGAGTGCTGTATTTGAAAAACAGCAAGCTGTGGCCTTGGTGGGTGGAGCCAAGGGGCATAGCACAAAGTCACTCATACCATGCAGGTGGCACCCACATGGAAAGTTTTATTATTAAAAGAGGAAGGGAGAAGGGAAGAGAGGGAAAGAGAGAGAGAGAAGGAAATAGAGAGTGAGAGTGAGAGAGAGAGAGAGAGAGAGAGAGAGAGAGAAGAGGTGAATGTGCCCTCATGGCAAGAAAGAGGAAGGAAGAGAGAGAGAAAGTGGAGGGGCTTTCTCTTACAGAGGACTTTATGTAAGATGGCATTGTCAGGATGCTGGGTGGGTCCCCAAGGGGCAGCTCTGAATGCTAACTTTCCTCCCTATTTCATTATTTAAAAAAAGTGAGCTATGGATAGCAAGTGGGGGGGGGTGAGGTCACCAAATTACTGAGACAGCTTCCAGCTGATATTGGGATGAAGTGGGGAGGGAAAAATTGGGAGGTGAGGTCACATACAGTGGGAGGTATGAGTGAAGAAGCATTCAGTTAACTGAATGTTAAAGCATCACGTATGGAGACCGTAGGCATCTGTTCCTTGAGGGAGCTGAGAAGGCAGGTTGCTGGGGGAAAAAATAGATTGTTATCATTGGCCTCATGAGAAGTGCTAGCCATGGGAAGAGTGATAACTGACAGAAAGAATGGAATGGAGAAGTGTCCTGGTTGTATAGAACAGGAATGGGTGAGCAAGACATGAGAGCATAAATGTCCTTCATTGGGACATCTTGGAAAACCTGTTTTCAGTTGCTAGGTAGGTGCCTGCTGGGTAGGTGGTACCAGCAGCTAAGTCTCAGGAGCTTGGAGAAATGGCATGCCAAATCGAGGGATGATGTGTTCCAGGAGTACAGGAAGCATCACATCTTCTGTTTCTCTGCAGATAGGAAATGCTCTTTCCATCCTGTAAAAGTGTCAATGAATTAAGAAATAATGGAGTTTTTATGACTGGCTATGTGGGTGAAACTAACCTGCCAGTATTCACCTTGTTCATGTACTCATTTGGCACAGTGGCAAATCTGGAGGTCACCTGAGGGTTTGGCCTTGGCATGAGTCTGGTAGGAGAGTTGGACCTGTGCAGGAACCTGCAGGTGTCTGTGAAACTAGAACAGACTTACATCTTGGTGTCATAGCAAAATCTATGGCTTTAGATTAAAAAGTATGAAGATTTTCTATGGCATGGTTTCAGTCCAATGAAGTACATCTTTAAATCTATAAGCAGAGGAAATTTACTGAATGGAAGTGGTTGATTGAGTGAATGAGGAGGAGGGAGGCTTCCCTACCCTCTCTAATGCTAACCTGTCTCTAAAAGCTGGGACCAGTAAAGTCCACAGAAATTTAAGGACTCCTTAGACTGTCTGTAGTCAGTTCTCTATCAGTTCTCAAAATTGCATTTATCAATGTTAAAATTTTGAACTTCTGAAGTTACATCTGAAACCAGTTTATCTTGTACCATGGAGTCTGTGAATGAAGCATATCTATCTGTACTTTTAACAGGAAACTTAGTAATGAGCTACCATGATGTTTGTGGTCTTGGGGATGTGGGAGAGCTGTAAAACTGGCAAGTCCTGATCATCAAACACCATCATATCTAAGAAGGATAAGTAAGTGAATAGAACCGAGACAGCTTTCCAGTTAAGTAGGCAGTTTCAGATTTCTCTTAAATGGGAATGTGGGGGCCCCATCCACCCATGTGACAGGAATTGTCGAGGAAACTGTGAGACCTGAGGAAGAAGCTAAATCAGAGTAAGTAGCTCCCAAGTCCAATAGAAAGTCAATGGACTTACCCGCTACCTACAGCATCACCCCAGGCTCAGGAGGGAAATGGAAGTCACCAAGTCTAGGCACCATCAGTCCTCCACCAATATATCAAGGGTTCTAGCTAAGGCAGACACCAAGGTGGTTTCCTTGTGGTTGCTATCTTTCTCTGTTATAGATCCACTTTTTCAGCAGGGACATGGATTTTCTATTGACCCCTGATCAATTAAATTAAAAATAGTATTGCTATCCCAAGGCCTTGTGTAAACCTCCTTGTTGAAGGAATGAAAACCATGGGGATCAATTGAACATATTTTAGGTAAAGGCCTCTTCTATCCTTGAGAACTATTTCAACAAGAGAGAAAAGCAATGACTCTAAATGTGTAACAGATTTTTCTAGGGCAGTGATATCTGCATCTATTGCCATTTTTAAGGCCCTGTAGTTCTGATCTTTAAGTACAGCCAGATTATAATCTTGAATCATTTATATCAAATAATACTTTCTTAAGACCATAAAATATTTCTTTGGTCCTGCATAAAGAAGCTCAAGTGTCTTATTTTATTGTAGAACCATTTTAGTTAATAAATCTATCAATTGACAACTCTGGGCCCAGTTTCCTAGTATGTCAATAGGCATTATATGTAGCCATTTTGCTTCCTATGACAAGTTTTCTTTTGACTCAGCACTTCAACCTATTATGGACAGGGAACACAGAATGACATATTCTTTTTTGGAACTGCTTCTAGCTGATACTAGGGTGTTGTTATCAGGGTCCAAAAAGTCCAAAAGGCTAGTCAAAGGCTGGGCAATGGGGCATTTGTCAGAATGTTATCGGATCCAGCTGTAAAGACAGGGAACAATCACGTTGACTGGACTGATCCACATCAACCTTTTGCAAGTCCAGAGCTCATGGTCATTTGGAACAGGTTGTAGTCTGCAGCTGATGCTTGGATGTGTCTGCAAGCCAAGTGGAAACCTGTTGAGACAAGATCAAACTAGGAACAGAAATTAAAATTTTTGAACTTATTTCGAACTTTTAGGTCCATAGTCTTAGTAATTGGGAAGAGGAGGAGTTCCAAGACCAGGAGAAGAATAACACCATCTTCAGGAATAGACAGTGGGGCAAATTCAAGCTGTATTGCTGTACTTATCTGTAGTTCTTTTGACCACTGTGAAGTGGATCCAAGTTTTACGACTTCTGTTGATTCTCTGAAGCTTATACGAACTCTTATTTTACAAAAGGACATAAAAGTTTTGGATATAGTAGTGTTAACAATCAGTATTGAAATCCATTTCATAGAAAAAGCAGGTAATGGGTATCTGTAAAACAGCAGAAGTAGACTCATGGCACCAAATGTTGTATTTTAAAAATGGTGAACAGTGACATTGGTGGGTAGAGTCAAGGGGCACAGCCCAAAGTCACTCATACCATGTAGGTGTTACCCATGTGGAAAGTTTGATTATTAAAGGGGGGAGGGGGGAGGGAAGAGAGAGAGAGTGAAGGCACATGTGCCCTTGTGGCAAGAAAGAGGAAGGAAAAGAGAGGGGAAGGGGAGGGGTTTTCTCTTCAAGAGGACTTTATGTAAGATGATGTTGTCAGGATGCTGGTAGGTCCCCAAGGGGTAGGTCTGAATGCTGACAAGGGAGACATGATGGCTCCATGTTTATAGAGTCTCTAGAAAATGTGGACAAACTATAAAAAGGATGATGCAGATTTTAGGGCAGCACAGTAAGTCAGGCTCCGTGTCTGAGGATGAAGACTCTGAGTGAGCTGAGCAGCTGTGGGAGCCATACAGATGTGAATGCTTCTGTCATAAGGGAAGTAAGGACAAGAACAAATAAAGCTGTCACAGTGAGAAAGGTCCACAGGGTCATCTTGATGTGCTGGTGTGGCTCCCCATGGTGCCCAGACATTATTTTGGTTGTTGATGTAAAAGTGAATGGGGAAGAGATTTATACTTACAATTTTTAGGCAGGTTAAAGATTTCTTCCCACAAAAGCATCCTAAGTGAAGACCGGGGGAAAGGTTGCTCCAGCTTCCTTGTGTTAGCACAACAACGGTGTAACTCTTGCCTGTCCTCACGGGCTTTGGGCTCTGGAATTTGCTAGTCTGCTTTATTGGGGTCAGAAAGCACACTAGGCGAAAGTGTAAAATAAAGTAATCAATGTATCAGCTACTTGGGTGCACATGGAAAACTGTCCTTTCCCTGGGATTGCAGATAAATACATTTATAGGCAGTTGTCCTTACTCAGGACAACTTATGCATTCTATAGGGAAATTCCGCCAGCCAAAGTTTCCCACTTCCTGGAGTCTTCACTAGAGAGGAACTTAAGGCCAGAAGACTAGAGCTTAAAGCTTGCAGCCAAGGCAGCTATGGTGTCTTTGTGAGTCACGCCCTCGCCAGAAAGCTCTGCTCAAGATGTTCCCAGCTGCTGTGATGTCATCAGCTTTGCATGACCACTCTGACTCTTAAGACTCTTAAGTTTACAAGATTTTGCATTCCCTACTTGTACAGGAAGTGTTAACATCAGAATTCTTTGTACATCTTCTAACACCTGTCTGGCATTGTCCTGTGCACAATCTGAATTGGGTCAGCACAATAGTCACATACAAAGGTGTCCTTTGTCTAGCTTGGGAAGTGACATTGTTCACAACACCATCTATAGAACATAAAAAGGAACTTTCTTTTCTCCTGCTGGCTCCACCTCTTTTCTCACCAACCATCTTTATATAGTATCTTTGCTTCCTATGGTGAAGAGCATCTTTAGATTCAAAGTTCTTGACCAAGTGCTTCCCGGTCAAAGTACCCTTGCTTAGTCTGTAATCTAACAACCTGTGAAAATAAACGGCTTGTGTTTAAGAATCTGACTGATCAATGTCTTGTAGAGTTGATGAGCTTCCGCCTCATCATCTCTGCAGCTTCCTTTGCTTCTCACTGGAAATGGGTTCACGGTGACCTAGACATAATCACATTGGCTACTTACAGAGAAGTAAGTTATAACACAGAAAAGACATATGTCCATCACCTTTCTAGGAAGTCATTTAGTTTCTGCTTTTTAAAAGTGATTTCCTCTTCCAGGAATGGCATTAACACAATCTTATATTTATTGCCCCCCAAGGATAAACTAAAGAGAAGACAACTTCTCTAGCAGACACCCAGTAATAAAAGGAACTGTCAAGAAAGGGAACTCAGTGTTTCATCAGGATTCCCAGAGCAGTACTGAAAGCCGGGCTCCAACAAGTGTTGGATGATCTGTGGTGGCCACTCATTGACAACTTCTACTCTGATCTCCCACTCTGTGTGGATATGGCACCTTCATGAGACCCATCTCTGAATGACTGAGATCATGATTTGGCCTGCTTCTTTCTTGCCTCCTGATTAAGAAAGGAAAAGCTATGACTTGACTCTAAAATATTTTCATTCAGGTAGCAGCAGTTGGGGCACAGCTCTGCGTGCCACTGTGGAAACATAGTACTGTGTGCATGCACAATGGGAGAAGTCCCTAGATCCTGTTCCCATCTGAACGCTCAGAAAACAATGTCACCTTGAGGTACAAAGAATGATAATGTCTGGCCTTCTGCCTCACATCTTGAACCATGTGATGGTAGTATTTTTTTTTCTCATATGTACTCCTCATGGAGACACTGGCAGGATCAACATTCTACAATGTATGCCATAACTGTTTCCTCATTGGCTCAGGACCATGATAAACATGTCTGCCAACTATTTATGGTCATCCATTCATGCGCCTGTGCAGTTATAGCCCTGAGAGATGAGCCACTGAACAAACATGCTGGAACTCAGGGGAACGTTGAGCCCATCATAATCTACCTCAGTGAAGTGGCACTTGAAAAAGACCAAGTGAGTTCTGCCAGGGGAAAAAAAACAGTACCAAAAAAGCACCAAACAACACCATCTTCAAAGTTTTATGTTCAGAGAATTGGTGGCCTAGCTCACTCTTCCCTATGAGGGAGTGAGCTTACCATGGGCACTGGACTATTAGGGACAGTGACAATGGTCCAAGAAGGACTTTCTTCTCACAGTCTATTGTTCATGGGGAGTCTGGATAAGCAAGAAATCTAGGAGAAAACTCTCATGTCCCCAAAGAGTCTGCATCACCTGTCCTGCCCTCCCTGCACTAAGACAATCCTCTATCATAAAGATACTCTGGAGTTCTCAGTGGATAAATAATATCCTGTATCTTTAGAGTATCCAGAAGTGTGTAAGTTGAAGAGGTAAAAATGACTAAAGAAATTGCCTCAAAGCCTTAAAATGTGACTACAAGGGGCAGGAATATAGGAAGGCACGGTGGGAATTAAGGCACCCTCATCTCGCAGGAAGCTCTCAAAGCTCCAGTTCTACCTAGGAAATGGATGCCAAGAAGGAAGCCATGTATCCAGAGTCTGTCTTCTGCTCAGGATGCCACCAGCTCTGCCACCTTTGGAAGATGAGGAACTGGGCAGGTGTGTATAAACACCAAGTACTGTTTACAACTGCATATGGCCTTACTCACTGAAGTTATAAGTCAGCACACTCCTGCCTTTAGAAACATACAAAACCCTTGGCACAAGAAGCCAGCTAGTTTGGTCATTTATTCATGTCTTATGGCACCTACTCATGATAATATCTAATTACTGAGTACCCTCTCAAGGTGGAGCACTAAAGTGAATGTGCAATGTGCACTGTCTCTTTCATGCCTCACTGACACCCAGACAGATGAGGCTATGTGCCCTGAGATGCTCCACTCTTGTGAGTGAAGGTTTTGAGTTGTGTCTTTGTGGTTTAGAAAGCATGTACCCTTCCTGGGTGCCTTCAGATTGATGGGGTGGGTGGGAGTCATGGCTTGCCCATTGCCTATGAGGTCAGGAACTATGGTTCTTTCCTGAATTTTTATTTTCAGCCCAAGTGTCTTCCTGGGCTTTGTTTATATTTTCCATTTCTAACTCTCAACTTGACAGCCTGTTCATATAATTAGGTCTCAAGACTGTTCCGTCTCTCTCCAAGGTTATATTCCTATTAAATTATGGAGTAGAAATCTTTATGAGTGCTTAGGGGTTTGTGAATATTATATTTTCTCTCAGGAAAAAAACTTTATGGTTGTTTCTGATTAGAAGAAATTAATAGATGCTTATTATAAAAACATCATAGAAAATACAGGTGATGCACAAATAGAATAAATCAAATGCACACTCAGACACATAGGCACCCAAAATACATACATGTCTACCACTCATGCGTTCTCACACACTCAAATTACAGGCAATCAATATTACATTACCTCACAGTCACACACATAGACACTGTATATGTGTGTGTGTGTATATATATATATATATATATATATATATATATATATATATATATATATTCACACTATATATTGAGGCACATATACATTCATATATATTTATATATGAATACAATCACATATAATATCAGATAGATAGGTAGATAGATAGACAGACAGACAGACAGAGATAGATAGATAGATAGATAGATAGATAGATAGATAGATATAGATGATAGATACTGATAGGTAAGTACTCACATCTTCTATCTTCACAAACAGACGTGCACATAGAAACATACTCTGATATGTACTCATACCTATGCATGCACACTCATTGCTACTTATATAGGATATCATATCAAAACCTTGTTTGGATGCTGGTCTTTTATCAGTTATTATATACACAGTGTTTCTGTGTTTGAAACATATGTATATATCCTTGTTTGTAGTAGCAGCATAGCATCTGTTACATGTGTGTGACTGCTTTGTATGCAATAGGCTGCTTTTAATATGAAGCTCTATTCAGTGTTGATTTTGACAAATAAAACTTTAATGTGCATCATACATCTTCTCTGTAATCTTGGCATTTTCATCAGGAAAAAAAGTCTGCTGGGAATAATTGGATGAGAAAGCATGTTCTAAAACTTTAAACAATGCACATGCATCTGTAGGTCACCCTGCCCTACACGTGTGGCTGCCTCTTTCCTCTCAAGCTCAGCATACTTGTGTAGCTCATGTTTAGCACATGTATGTATGATACTACCATGCTCTAAATATATGTCTGTCTGAGGTGGAGCAAAAGAAATTTCTTGAATATCTATTTAGCTGTGATTGAGGTGGAACATTTTTTTATGCCCTTTGGCCATTTGAATTTTAACTGCCTCAAAGGACCACTTACAAGTTTTGCCTACGTTCTTCATCTGAATCGGTTCTTTTTTGTGCAAATTGATTTTACTATTAAATATTTGATGAGAATGAAGCCAGTTCTGAAACCTAGGCTGGAGCATTACAAACGCTGCCTGGGATTTTAATTTTTTTCCACATTATTTATTTCTCCTTGCAGTTGACAGCTACTAAGAGAAACTGTTCTCTCACTTCAGCCTGAGACATTTTTTAAGCTGACAAAATTCATTAAACAATAGTTTTCAAAACACTGGACATCGGGACGCAAAGGACAGAGGCTGCCGACAGACTGCAAACAGACAAGGCAAGTCCTGCTCCTGGATGGGAGCCAGCCCTGGGCTGCACCAGAGGGCAGGCTGGGCTTAGGTGGCCTGAGTTAGGGAGAAAAGACAAAGCACAGAAATCACAGTGTGCTGGTCAGTTGCAGTCAACTTCGTATACACTGGAGTCACTCCAGGAAGAGAGAACCTAATTTGAGAAGTTCCTCCACCAGCTTGGCCCTTGGGAATACCTATGAGACATTTTCTTGATTAATGACTGATGTTGGAGGGCCTGGTCTACTGTGGACACTGCTACCTCTGGGCAGGTGGTCCTGGGTTACATTAAACTGAAGCTGAGCCATGGTAAGCAAGCCAGTAAGCAGAGTTTCTCTGCCTTCTCTGCTTCAGTTCCTGTCTCAAGTTCCTGCCCTGACATTTCCTACAAGCCAAATAAATCCTCTCCTCTCCAAGTTGCTTCTGGTGAGAGTGTTTTGTCACGGCAACACAAAACGAACCAACATACGAGGTGAGTCCAGTTCTTAAGTCTTAGAATCCACGGAAGAAGAGATATTCAGAAAGCTTGGGCATCTGCAGAGAAGAAGACACAACCAATGGCAAAGAGAGAAAAAAAAAAAAAACATCAAAAGGGACGCGAAGAACAGAGTCAGTAGCATTGGGTGCAGTTGAAAATGGATGGATTCTACTTGCTCAAGAATCTGAAGAACTGATTGACAAGTTAAACAGAGATGTGGAAGGTGTAAAGAGCAGGTGAGTGAGACCTCATAATCTGGAAGTGCCTTGCTTCTGCAGGTGAGTCACTGGATGCTCAGGGCTCTGTAAATCAAAAGGAAACTGAATGATTATCAAGTCTATGGTTCCTTCCTTTAAAAGCTGCACTGTATAGCCTTGAAATGCAATACCTAGCTTTAATAAAAGATTAAACATTGCAGAAGAACATAGAGAATATAAAAACAGAGCATTATAAAACCAAAACCCAAAGAGAAAAGGGAAATCTAGAAAGAAAACAGCGCTCTATCAACATTAAACAGGAAAAATGCATCTAACTAGAATCCCCAGAGAGGACAGTCAGGGGGAATAAAAGCGACAGAAGAATTATTATTTAAGTAACTGAAGGGCAAGTATTTTTTTTTTATGAGACCTATAGTCATCAAGGACAAGAAGCAGAAAATAATCACAAGAAATATCACATCAATTGTTTTAAAACCCTGATAAAAATCTAAGCTGTAACCAAAAGAAGCATTACATTGAATAACACAAAGAGAAGGATGGTAATAGCCTCTCTACCAGAAACAAGGCCACCTGAAGGACAGGAAGAAGACTTCTGGGTGGCTGAAGAGATGCATGAGTGGTTAAGAGCACTTGTTCTGGAGGAGTACCTGGCTTTGTTTCCCAGCACTGTTGTTATGTTACTCACAACCACTTAGAACTCCAGCTCCGGGGCATCTGCTACTCTTTCTTGGACTCCAAGGGCACATGGACTCAGAAACACACACACACACACACACACACACACACACACACACACACACACACACACACACAGCGGTGGGGGGGGTGAGGGGAAGGACAGGGGAAGGAGGGGAGAGAGAGAGAGAGAGAGAGAGAGAGAGAGAGAGAGAGAGAGAGAGAGAGAGAGAGAGAGAGAGAGAGAGAGAGATAGGTATAAATTAACTCTTTTCAAACAGAAACAATTTGAAGTACTAAAGGAAAAATCACCAACTTGGAATTCTTCACATCCTAAAAGTACATTTAAATGGAAGAAAACCAGGAAGATGTTTTCAGACTGTAAGAACTGACAGAATTCATCACCAGCAAATGCATAGCACACATAAAGGGTGTCATTGAAGTGAAGCAAAACAGATCCCAGAGGGAAGCCTGAGACTCCACCAGGGCATGAAGAGCAGCAGAACAGTAGCTATGTGGAGAAATAGAGGCTTCCCTTTCCTTATTAGCTACATTGTCAAAACAAAACAAAAAACCAAACAAACAAAAACAGCAAATAAAGGAAAAAAAACTACCAATTCTTGGGATGAATCTGAGAGGAGCTAAGGCGAGAGTTTTGAATGAATATAATAAAAATACAATGCATGAAATTCTCAAAGAATTAATAGAATATTCAAAAATATTACTGATTATTTAAAGTGAAAGTAAATGCAGTGCTTGGTGGCCTTTGTCACATACAAGTACAACGTGTAACAGCAGCAGTACAAGGTCTGGGAAAGAAAATATTGTGTGTGCAATCCTCTTTAAGGACTTAAGCTATTTGTAGATTAGAGGATCAGTGAGTCATTTTAGGATCAACTTTGTTATAAAATCTAGCAGTGAAGGCAAGTTTCTCTGTCTCACTGTGTGATGTCCTTGGCTGTGTAATGCTGAAGCCAGAGACTAACTGATGGTAGGCAGTAGCTAACTCATTTCTCTTCTGTATCTCCCTCCTCCTAGAGAGAATACATTTCTCATTTTTCTCCATCTTTTCGTACCTAAACAGTTTCGTTAGTAGCCCAAAGACTAGAATGTGCCTGCTTGATGCTGAGGTTTAACACAAAGGACTCCTGCCATGCTTTTCTGATAATCAATGGTAATCAATCAGTGCTCCCTCCACCCTGCCCACAGCTGGTGGTGTTGCTCTGCATTTGACTCTACAGATACCTTAAGTCCCACATGTACTCACCGTTGATGGACAGAACCCAACACTCAGCTGTATGACTCATAACTCATCCTCTTCTCCCTGAGTTCCTTCTGTGCTCTAGGTTGCCTCTGCTTGGCAAGTGTTCTCCCTCTGAAGCCCTGCCTGGGGATTTATTTCACAGGGCATTTGTGTGTAATTATTTCTCTTCACTCTTCTTGTCTGAACACACATTTGTTTTGTCTCATTTTTTGAAAATACAGCAGCAGTCCCTCCTCGGAGGACCCTTCGCATTCCCATTGGCTACTCAGTAAAATCTACCTGCCCTTTGTTTACCGCACTTTGACTTGCCTGGGTGTTTGCTTTGCGCTTCCTCTTGCGATTATTATGACATGCGATCTCTCTGTTTTTCCTGAAGTAATCAGGGATACATTTCAAGCCTGGGCTTCCATTGTTTGCTTTTGGAGAGACTCCTGGATGGAGCGCTTGGTGTATTTCATTCATTTCTGAAAACTTCTGACAAGGATCTTTTCAAACTAGCTTTCTGCCCTGGTTATAACCTCTGATCTTTGTGGGGATCTTAACCATGCATTTGGTAGCGTTTTTATTTTGATTGCAGTTCTGTGACTTTTTCTGTATTTTCTATGCCCCTTTCTCTTATTTTCTCAGTCATTTTAAAATGAAAATCAATGTTCTGTTGTTTCTAGATTATCAATAGAAAATGCAGACAGCTATGTGGGGTTAGGGTATTTTGCTCCAAATCCACACTCCTCTGTGGGTATAGTTAAGTGCTAAGCATTTGTTTAATCACTGGGACTGGGAGACAATCGTTATATTTCTGGTTGCTGTAACAGAATGTTCATGACCTATTAGTTTAAAAAAGAAGTCAATGCCTTAGTGTTCTAATACTAAAAATTCCAAGAGCATGGGTTGTGTGTATGCAGAGCATCTGATGAGGAAGTTCTTGCTACAAGGCCTAGGACACCATCACACATTGAGACAGAGGCACTTGGCTGACACAGTCAGCGTTGATAATGCAGTTGATCCCAAAATGACTGACTAATCCACTAATCTACAAAAGGCTCAAATCCTTTATGAGGCCTGCACACTCATAACCCTCCTGCATTAGCATAAGACCTGAGCAATTAACTTTCCCGAACACATGTGAATTGTAAGCTATAGATATGCAAACCACAGAAGGGTAGGATAGCTCAGTGATGCTGTAACGGCTCGAACCAATGGTCTTTAAGAGGCAAGACCACTACGCTGTGATGGGGGAGATAGGAACACTGTCTTCATTAGCAGTTGGCTGAACACTCAGGGAGCTTTTCCTGTGAACATTTAATGAAAAATGCACTTGCCATTCAGCCAGGACCCTTCAGGAAGAGGACAGGAACTCACACTCAAGTTGCTTGAATGAGCTTGTGCAGCACATCCCAAACCTCGGAGTATCCATTCATTTCACCAGTGGCTTCAGCTGTACATAGTTCTTAGGTTAGTCATCTGACTACCTCAGTGTTCAAAGCTCAGATTACCTTCCATTAAATCGAAGAGTCAACTTGGATTGCTCCTTTGTCCCTGACAAAACCTCACCATTTCCTTCTGAGATTCGAACAGAATCCACACCCAACTAGCTGTGGGACTCCTATTGCTACAGTAGATTAAAACCCCAGAGCCGGAGGGATGGATGGGCAGACCTTCTTCTAGATATCCCGGTACAGATGAGCTCACGACACCCTGTGAAGGAAAGGGACATGTCAGGGAGCTGCAGTGGCCATCTGTCTTCTTCCAGACTCTGTGTGAACCACTTGCCTTGTCGGTTCCTGGTGGATACAGCAGCTCTGAAAATTGTACTGCTCTGCAGCCTGACTTAGTCCCGATTTTTAGCTGTAAAAAGCTGCCAGGAAGCACCATTTGTGTGTAATTAACTAGTAATGTTAGCAGCGCCTCTTTTCATCACTACTCAGAGTACTATAATTAATACCGCTCAGGTATACTGGTTTTAACTCCAAGCAAAAACTTGGCTGCCAATAGTAGGAGGATAAAAATAATGAATATTACAGACTATTTAT
This sequence comes from Peromyscus maniculatus bairdii, assembly GCF_049852395.1. NCBI lineage: Eukaryota > Metazoa > Chordata > Mammalia > Rodentia > Cricetidae > Peromyscus > Peromyscus maniculatus. Next base: position 4,092,133 of record NC_134866.1, on the reverse strand, counting down.
AGACTACCAAGAAATGTTTCATTAAATTTCAGCATGATTACATAAAATGTACAATATCAGTGCAGCCCATCATATCACTGTATGCTCAGGATGGCAGTCCTGAGGGCATGATCTGTCTCTAGAGCCAATGCCAGGGACTTGGCTCAGTAAACCAAAGCACAGACCAAATAGTCCAGGACATCAGAGGTTGCACTGCACCTGTCCACCAGGGGTGTTGGCTTCAGGAACTGTCAAGGTAAGAATCCCCTTGAGAAGGTCACTGTCATCAGAAGACATGCAGTATGTCATAGATAAGGATGTGGGAATAATTATTGGTTATTTACCATCTGGTTTTTACCCCTTAGATGAGAGAACTAGAAGGTAGAGTGTGGTGATATTGTATTCCCCAATATATTGTGTACCTAAATAAACTTATCTGGGGTTAGAGAACAGAACAGCCACTAGACACAGAGGCTAGAAAATGGTGGCACACACACCTTTAACCCTTGCCTTCTGGAGTCAGAGATCCATTCAGATCTCTGTGAGTTCAAAGCCACACTGGAAACAGGCAGGCATGGTGACACACACCTTTAATCCCAGGAAGTGATGGCAGGAAGCAAAAAGGTATAAAAGGTGTGAGGACCAGGAACTAGAGCTGGTTAAGCTTTCAGGCTTTTGAGCAGCAGTTCAGCTGAGATTCATTCTGGATAAGGACTCAGAGGCTTCTAGTCTGAGGAAATAGGATCAGCTGAGGAACTGGCAAAGTGAAGCAGCTGTGGCTTGTTCTGTTTCTCTGGTCTTTTAGAATTTACCCCAATACCTGGCTCCTGGGTTTGTTTTTATTATTAAGACCCTTTAAGATTCGTGTTACAGTAGAGAGGAGGTAAGGTGAATTATTCAAAGTTGTGCATGTAGGAAAGTGACCAACATGAGATGGGAAAGATCGAATGGTCCTGGAACATGGTAAGCATCAGAGAACAGACCTCAACATTCTCTGGATACATCAAGTGGCCATCTTGTAGGGGATCCATCTGAGGGTGGGTAGGTTCTAAGATGTCCTCTGAGTCCACATGAACCCATCTCCTTTTGACAGAGGGTATATCTAGACACAACACAAATCTGCACTGCTTTAAGGGTCCTGTATCCTTGGATTCTTCACAGCTTGAATCCTTCCTCCTCTGAATGTAAAAACTCAAAACTAAGTTGAGGAGGGAGAGACCCACTTCCTCCTCTGGCCAGCAGCATGTGGGCTATTGGTATACCTGGCAGTCATTCTTAAGTGACCTAAATGTGTACTAAACATGGAGTACAGGAAAATGGGTGGGGAAAATGAGGAGTCAAGGCATTTTGATTTACTAACCCTAAGCACGTTTCAGAAGATTTCTTTTTGTATCCATGGCAAAGAATGTTTTACCTACAGAATAGCTAAGCACCCTGCTTCCCTGGCCAGATGGACTTTATGTGGCATCTGTGGGCCCTTCTGCTAGCAGATATCTATCCTTCCATCTGGCTAAAACTTAATTACTACCAAGTCTCATTAAACAAAGACATAAAGACAAGAGACGAGGGAAGAGAGCATGGTTTTCGCCAAACATCTTTTAATTTTCATTTAAAAAAATAATTATATAGTGAGGTAGAAAATAAAATCAGGTTAAGGCTGAGAGAGAGGTAACTGGGCAGAAATCCTGTCTGAGGAGGTCTTAGCACGTGGGGAGACACTTACTACCGACACAGAGCATCGAACTGTCTTCTAAACATCTGCATTTAGAAGATTGCTCTCAGCTTTGATCAGAGCTACCTCTCCTTGTGGAGAACAAAGGGGAATTCAGAGACCCATGGCTGCACAAGCTGCTGAGACTAAATGAAAGCGGAGGGCTTAACCCAAACAAAACATTTATTACTGCCATCTTAAGGCTCGAATGTTACTACAGGAGAGAGGGCTACAAGAATGTAAGAGTTGGAAGATGGGAGAGGAGTTTTGAAATTCCATCTTTTAAGCACTAACACAAACATGGTTGTCATGAGCTCACAGTGGGTGTACCCACTTATTAGAAAAGATGAACTCCCAAAATAGTCACCTGAGGACAGGGAAGGGACTCCTGGGGCCCTACCATTTACTGTTGATGTATTTGCAAGTAATAGTGTCTGGGAGATGGGGAGGCATAGTATCCAGCCGTGTTTGTACTGGTGGAGCCCACCAGGCTGTTATGGATAGTTCCAAACCCCTGGTCACACAGATGGTCTGGGCTAAACTCAGTGGAATACAGAACAACATGAATCTGGAAAAGGGATTTGGAGGGAAGAAAGGAGGCTGGGCAGGACGAGAGCAATGTAAGAGTGTGTGGGGAAAGGAATCAAATGCATTATATACATGTATGAAATTGTCAAAGAACAACATTTATTCTTAGAAAACAGGCTTAAGTGAGGGAATCTTTAAATGAAATATAAAATTATTTCCTTTTGCAAAATTATTTTATCTCTGAAGCAAGCGACGGAGTTGGTTGAGATTCTATCATCTGTCATGCATGACCGTATTTCATACTTTACACAAAAGTCTACCGAAGGAACTGTGTTTTGGAATTGGACAAAGTTTTATCTTCTTGGTTTTTTTTTTTTAAATAAGTCAAGAATGAGTCTCTAAACTTTTTAAAGATGTTTTCATTGTTTGACGGCTTCATACTCTTACATAATTGAGATCTTCTCTATTATCAGGCTTGTGGCTTTGACATATGACTATGGTTTGGATACTAGTTGCATATGCTAAAGTCTGGGGTTTCCAGGGTATCGGGGCTATTAAGTACTGTGGGTTGTGGGAACCAGGGCTTTATGGCAGTTCTGTATGTCACTGGGCATGGCTCCAAAGGGACTGTGGGACCCCAGTCCCTCCCTCACCCTTCCTCTCTCAGGTTCAGAATGGGAATGTTGCTTCTACATTCACTCCTGACATATATGCCTCTGTCTGCCACCCTCTCCAGAGCTGAGCATCACAAGCCATATCTTCAGTGTCGGAAGCTGTAAGCTTAGTCAGCCTTCTGCTTTAAAAGCCTGAGATATTTTGATCTTAGCCATTCTAACAGGTGTAAGGTGGTATCTCAGTTGGAGAGTATGTGGAGCAAAGGGAACACTCCTCCACTGTTGGTGGGAATGTAAACTTGTACAACCACTATGGAAATCAGTATGGCGGTTTCTCAGAAAATTAGGAATCGAACTACCTCAAGACCCAGCCATCCCACTCTTGGGCATATACCCAAAGAATGCTGATACATACCATAAAGATACATGCTCAGCTATGTTCATAGCAGCACTATTTGTAATAGCCAGAACCTGGAAACAACCTAGATGCCCATCAACGGAAGAATGGATGAAAAAAATGTGGTACATATACACAATGGAGTACTACTCAGCAGAGAAAAACAATGAAAGCATGAAATTTGCAGGCAAATGGATGGAACTAGAAAAAATCATCCTGAGTGAGGTAACCCAAACCCAGAAAGACAGTTATGGTATGTACTCACTCATTGGTGGATTCTAGATATAAAATGAACAATCAGACCACAACCCATAGAACCATAGAGGCTATATATATAGCATGGAGGTCCCTAGGACGACTGTGGCATATAATAAATTTCAGTTTTACTCAATTATTGAAAAAAAATAGCCAAATGAATGGAAACACATGAACTATGAACCAAAGACTGAGGGGCTCCCAGCTGGATCAGGCCCTCTGAATAGGTGAGACAGTTGATTGGCTTGATCAGTTTGGGAGGCATCTAGGCAGTGGGACCAAGTCCTGTGCTCATTCCATGAGTTGGCTGTTTGAAACCAGGAACTTATGCAGGGACACTTGGCTCAGTCTGGGAGGAAGGGACTGGACCTCCCTGGACTGAGTCTACCAAGTCAATCACAGTCCTCGGGGGAGGACTTGTCCTGGAGGAGGTGGGAATGGAGGGTGGGCTGGGGGTAAGGGGAGGGCGTGGGAGTGGGGAGAATAGGGAAACCCATGGCTGATATGTAGAACTGAATGGTATTGTAAAATAAAAAATATATATCAAAAAAAAAAAAGCCTGAGATATGTCACTGCAGCAGTGTGAAGCTGAAAACACACACACACACACACACACACACACGCACACAAACACGCACACTCATTTCATCGACTCACTTGCGGTAGTATTGACGATTCTAAGTTATGTGGGGATTAACCGTGGCGTGTTTCTCACATTCCTCATCTATACCTTCGAGAGGCCAGTAGCAACCCCTGATGTGGTAAACACTGTTTCTGGCTGTTGTTAAATAGCCCCTGATTTCACAGCGGTTCTCTAAGCCAGTGTTCACAGAAAGTGGTGGCTCACCCCAGCATTCATCTGCTCCTGTGGGTGACGGGAACGGGAAATCCTGCTCCTTTTCCCACATCTCCACATGGTGAGAGGGCTCTAGCACGTCATTCAGGCTTCTGGACTCAGTGCTGTGTTACTGTAGATCAATGCAGGGGCTGGTTTCCTCCTTGTTTCCTCTCCCTTTCCAAGCTCAAATGCAAAGATTTAAAACTTTGTTTTATAAGAGGAAAGTAGAAATGGATGAAACAGTGTATCTGAGTTGCTAAGGAAAGTACTGTCAATTACTAAGCACATGCTACTGTGGGTGGTTTTAGGCTCCAGCCTGGGGACTCACTCACACACGTTGGTCAATGTTCTGTTCACTTGTGATTCAGCTGCCCTGCATGCTTTCTCCTCCCAGGAAGACAACGTAGAGGAGGGACAACAGTGAGAGGCAGAACGTGAGGTCACTGATTCCTGTTTGATTCAGCATCATGGTGTTCATCACTACTATCCAGTCACAGCTCTGCCACCGTGGCCATTGGGAGGGTGCAGACAGCAGAGGGTTTGAACAAGTTACTGCTCCCACTGGTTTCACAGCTCACAATGAGTGCTATGAGTGGTTAGTTCTATTCTCTGAAGCTGGATCTCTATGACCTCCCCAGGTCATCATGACCTCCCCAGGTCTCCATGACCTCCCCAGGTCTCCATGACCTCCCTGAGTCTCCATGACCTCCCCAGGTCTCCATGACCTCCCTGAGTTTCCATGACCTCCCCAGGTCTCCATGACCTCCCTGAGTCTCCATGTCTTCCCCAGTCTCCATGACCTCCCCAGGTCTCCATGACCTCCCCAGGTCTCCATGACCTCCCTGAGTCTCCATGTCCTCACCAGTCTCCATGACTTCCCCAGGTCTCCATGACCTCCCTAGGTCTCCATGTCCTCCCCAGGTCTCCATGACCTCCCCAGGTCTCCATGACCTCCCTGAGTTTCCATGACCTCCCTAGGGCTTTGACTCCTGCTGCCTATGGGCAGGCTGGTTTGGCTTTAGGATCTGCTTGGTCCTGCTCCATCCTTCCTCAAGACATGTTCTCTTCATCACTGAAGTCTGTGTGTGTGTGTGTGTGTGTGTGTGTGTGTGTGTGTGTGTGTGTGTGTGTGTGTGTGTGTGAAGCCATGACCTGAGCCCATCACTGTTCTGCCATAACTTGGCAAATGCATCCGTTTCCTTGGTCACCTCTGAGGGCAAGGCTCAGAGTCAGATGGACACTGGATGCTCCAGAAAATAGAGAAAAGTGTTTTCCCCCATGCATCTCTGATCTTGTAGCCTTGGTCTCATTACGGCCATCTCATTTTTCCAAAAGTTAAAAACAAAACAAAACAAACAAAATGCATGGAATAGGCCTTACCTCATTGTTCTGCTTCTTTCTAAATCTCCCGAGAGGCAAGAGCGAGGCAGCCCCCACCTCAGTGCACAGAGAAAAATGACTATGTGTGGGTACACATCTTTCATGCTGGGAAGGGCTGATAAGCTTTCTTTGGGCAGTGGCTGAAAGAGAGGATAAATAGTGTAGGATTCCAGAGGATGCTCTCAAAGAGCTGGGTGATCACTGCTCTGACCACCCTCATTGGGATGAGGGGCAGAGTCCTCTGATAATTCAGATTCACCCACATCTTTCCACTTTACTATTCTTCAAGATGAGGGCTGGAGAGATGGCTCAGCCATTAAAGGCTAGGCTCACAAGCAAAATAATATTCTTCAAGATGAACGCCCCCCCGCCCCCATGCACATATACACAGGGAACTCTGAGTAAAAATGACTGCAGAGCAAAGGATACAGAGCTGTCATATACCAAGATAGACAGTACTGCAAAAGTCAGGAGTCAAGATCCCAAGAGCCATATAGGGTTTCAAAAACCATAAGACAAACCCAGACCCTCAGCCTCAGCTGTCCTGGCGGCTGGGAGGGAGATGATGAACGCCAGGCAGAAGAGACAGTATGCAGGAAGTACATATTTGAACCTCACCCTCTGTTTCTTCTAACAAACAAATATAAACAAAACAAAAACCAAACAAACAAAAACCCTCTGCTTATTTAAACAGGTTTTTTTTTTTCAAAACAGGGTTTCTCTGTGTAGTTTTGGTGCCTGTACTGGATCTCGCTCTGTAGACCAGGCTGGCCTCGAACTCATAGAGATCTGCCTGGCTCTGCCTCCCGAGTGCTGGGATTAAAGGTGTGTGCTGCCACCACCCAGCCCCTTGGATTATTTAAATGCCAGAATGAACTACAGAGGCAAGGATCAATGTTCAGGTCTATAAGCATCTTGATAAGTGTCACCTTTGACCCCGATTCTAAGGTTCAAATGAGGAGTTTGGGGTGACTGCACCTATGTGTTCTAATCGTACACTAAAGAACAAGGGTAAGTTCTTGCTTACAATGCTAGCTTACTTACGGGTAACACAAAAGCCAGGGAGGCAGAGGCGGACTGCGATGAGACAGAAACGGAGTTTAAAAATAAAGTGATAAAATTAGAATATAAGTTGGAAACACATCTCAGTTTAATTTAGGAAGACTTCCATTTGTACACTCATCTCCAAAGCACCTCCAATTTTAGATTTTCTCCACTGTGAAGCGAAGCCCTTGGGTCTCCCAGGCTTCAGGAGATGCAGATGTTTGTACAGTTCCTGGCAAGTCACGACCCACACTGGGTGAGGGGGCAAACTGCACTCGGCGTGGTCCCTTGGCTCACTCGCCGCTCAATGCAACTTGTGAAGATGACGCAGACCTGGAACTTCAATAGCACAGAGACAAGCTGTTGACAAGATGGGACAAGGAGACCCCAGACGCAAGACAAGGTTAAGTAGAAAATGTGATGCCACCCTACACCATCCAGCGTCATCTCTCCAGTGTCTGACCCTGCCTTCCTAGAGTGTCAGGCTTTTCTGTCCCTCACGTCTGTTTCACCACATACACAGATCACTGCAATCCTGGTGCTGCCAGGAGCCCTGGACCTCCATGTCCTGAGCTTCTGGAACACGTTCAGCTGCTCTCTCCTCACGCTTTGTCCACTTGGATCCCACCCGTGCCTTGGGTCACAAAGATAGATAAGGACACGAGTGGGAATTCTCCCACTGCCTTGCACTTGTAGGTACATTTGGTTCTCAGCTTCCCTCCCTCCTCTTTCCTCTGCCACGTCCATCCTTCTAGAACTTAGCCCAATCATTTATCTCCCACCTTCCGGATTTTACCTCTTGATAACTGGGTACTTCCCTGTGGGAGCACGCTTCATCTTTGGGTCTCTGTCCCTCTGTAGTTCTGCAGTTCTGTCTGAAGCAGCACCGCTAGCTGGGAAGCTGTTCCTCAGACAGATGTCACAGTCTACATCTTTACCCCTTCCATTTAGCTACGGAAACGTTAACAGTCAGGGTCCAGTTAAAGACACAGAACTATGCCAATTATTTCAACAGTAAGAACTGAAGGTATGGAATTCACTGAGCAGTATAACACAAAATAGCAGAAGCAGCAACTTCAGCGTGTGAGGGGAAAGGGTTGGGGCTACACTCTTATGCTGAGAGGTACCAAGAAAGAGAAATGCAGAAGCATCTTGCAGGAGAATGAGCATGGCTGATCGAGGCACCTCAGGCCACCTCCATATCTCCCTATGCTGGACAGTCTCAGGAGCCATTAGGAAGAGACCTCGTGTCAGGGAATGAGAGCACAGTTCAGGGAGAGTCTGCGAAGATCCTGGCAGCATAGCTACAGAATGCTGGCCAGGACTGGACTCTTCTCTCCCAGCACCACAATCATATTCCCGCAAGCACAGCCTGCCCAGATTCAACAAGGCCTGACTTGGGGCAGCATCCTTCCGTGGGGTGACATCCTGGTTCCTCTCACAGTCCACTTCAAGCCTGGCCTCAGATCCAGCTTCTGCTTCCCATCTAACAAATTACAACGAGTCACTTGATAGAGTTGTGTCATTCCTAAGACTCAGCTCTGCAGCAGCCTGCAAACCATGCATTAGGAAGCAGGACTCAGAGAGGGTAGCGTGGATGTGGCACAGAGCTCCCCAAGGTAAGAAAGCTAGACTTCTTAACTGAATTTCTGTTTTTGCCAATATAATGAACCACATTAGCTCAAGATTGTCTCAGAAAATGAGGGACAGTTCCATTGCATTTTGCTATGAGAGGAGGCCCTTGGGGATCAATGCCACTGTGCCATGATCACATCAGAGCAGGCTTGAGTGTCCTGCCAATGCCTAACGTCTGTCATCAGAGAGAGAGAGAGAGAGAGAGAGAGAGAGAGAGAGAGAGAGAGAGAGAGAGAGATGCTCACCACTCAGCATGAAAGCAGACCGCCATGGACATTCACAGACATGCACATGTAGAGGCACACATCCCCAAATTTTCACAATGCACATATGCAGGCACACACATGCACAGTGAGCATGCATATGCCTGTATATGTACACACACATTCCACATGCCACGTGTTCACATGTGCAGAGCCACACTAACACGAGGTGTCAGTAGTTAGATGACTGGAAGGCAGAGGCATCTCCACCTCCCCTCCCTGCTCCTGAGCAACTCCGCTCACCTCCATCCATCTTTGTCATGTATCTAGCCCCTTGCAGACCTGCTTCCTGGGAAGTCCGTTCAGTGCTGGAGGGCAGGAACTATGTTTCCTTTGGAAGCCCTGTCTTGAGAACGTTATCACTGGGGTAGTGGTGGTGGTGGTAGGGGGAGTAGCAGCATTTACTCCCCTCTTCATAAGGAAGGCAAAGGAAAGTTCAATTCCTGCAAAGTGCCCTTTGGGATCAAATGAATGTATTGGGCTTAATTACAGAGCATGGTCGAGGGGTTACTGGTAGGAGTGTGGCCGAGCCATCCTAAAGTGTTGACACTAGGAGGTCTGTACCCTGCATGGATGATGGCTTCTCCATGGCCATGTAGAGGGAACTCCCTTCCTCGTGCCTTCTCCAGTCTGTACACACTAGCCCCTCCCTGAGACTACAAGGCTACGTTGGAAAGAGTGGCTGGCCACTCCCATGAGGATCCCATGGCTCTCCTTTCCCTTCTATGAGGGAGTGTCAACAGTCAACATGACTAGCTATGGTGGTCTTTGCAAGTGGGTACAACTGAACTCAGGAAGACAGTGGTTGCTTGGTCCAGGATATAATGCTGCCCAGCAACTCCCCAGTGCAGGTCCTGGTTGTAGAGTGAGTGCATGCTGAAGACCCCTTCCTGAGGTTAGTATCCCCAGCCTCCTGGGTACCACTTCTTTCTCAACACATCAGATGCCAGATTAACTCAGCAGCACACAAAGCGCTGCTGCAGTGGCCCAGAGCTTGCAAAGCAGCAATTGGAAAGGGAGCCCTGTGTGGTTCTAGAACTCAGGGAGCTGTCTTGGTCTCATTGCCTAGCAATTTTATGAAGAGATAGAGTGTTTGCAATAACCTAGGAAGGGCCACTCTCTAGGTCCAACTAGAGGGCAATCCTTCTTTATCTTAGAGGCAGGGAGAAACCCAATAGTTAATAACTCCAAGCGTTGCTGACAGGGCAAGGTGCAGACTCTGCAGGTTCCTTTCCAGCCCTCCGTGGCTTTAGGCGGCCTTGTTTATTTCTCAGTGTGCACTGCCATAGTGCAAAGATTTATGCAGCTTGTCTGGGCTCCTTGGATGCTGAGGATGCAAAATGCCTGGTGGGATCTCAGGGATGCAACTGAAATAAAACAGATCATCCCTGGCCCTGAAAAATAAAATCCAAGCTCACTTCTGCCTGCACTAGAGCAGAGGTCAGCCAAGGACAATAAATGATCTCACCCATTTTTTCTTCTCTGGAACATTTGCATTTGCTGGGTGTTCCTGGGGCCTTGAGAAACTCCTTGGCAAGGCCCTCACTGCTTTTAATCAAGTGCTAAGTGACAACTCCTACATTGCTGGTCCTCATCACACCAATCTGGCTCAGCAGCAGCTAAGCTCCCAGTTGGGAAGCTTGACTCAGCTTCGTGTTTACTTTATACGTCCTTCCTGGCAGCCACAGCTACCATCTCCAGTCCCCGCTGTGACTAGTTAGGAGGGAACCACAGAAGCAGGAAGGAGCCTTTCACCAAATGTATTCCTACTGCTTGGAACAGACAAAATCTTATTAGAAATAAAAATGCTAGAATATTCTATGTTGTTGTCATCACCAAGGCTTATCACAAGTCCCAGATTAAATTTCCCCCTAATGCGAAAGCATTAGACTGGTAGCATTCAATAAATATTCAGGGAGAGACTAAAGGGCCTGGGGTGGAGCTTGTATGTCTGTTCATGACAAGATGCTGCAGTGCATTTCAGCAATAGATAGCAGGGCCACGCCACTGCTAGACTCTAGAGCTCAAGCCCAGGGGGATTCCTAAATGGCCTCAGGTCTGTGCAGTTCTCCAGCTCTGAATGTGAAAGCATGAAGAAATGAATGGATGAAGCCATGAAGGAACAGATTTGATGTCTGGGGAAAGGCATGGGGTGTAGAAATCATGGTGGTAATTATTCCATGGTAGCAATAGGAATTAAGGTGAGTTGAAATGAATGCCATTCTTATGCTGGATCAGCCAGCTTGGAGCCACCATAAGGCAAACTGGAGAGACAGGGAGACACTTTTGCTCCTGGGCTCTCGTTGCCCTGTCCAGCCTGGCACGGCACCCTGTATTTGCCACTGTTCTGGGTGATGATGCAGGGACACTGGCTACTCCGACAGGAATTCAGAAACTATGTGGTCAGGAGGGTCCTCCCGTTACCCCTGCAGCACAGCCACCACACTTCTCATGTGAAAAACCATCTTCATGGCTGGGTAAAACCAGGGGAGAGGGAAGAAAGGAAGGGCAGGAGGAAGGAAGGAAAGCCGGAAGTGCAAAGTGACCAGTGAGATAGGCAACAAGAAGGAAGAGTGTCTGACTTGGCCTTAGACGTGGCGGTCACTCAACACTGGTCTCCTGGGGCCACCCTGGTTGATGTGAGTGGGCTCAGATCCTGTCTCTGCATTTAATGACAACGTTATGTTTTGAAAATAATCACACAGGGTGGTAGAGTTTGGATTTCTGGAAATATAAATATGTTCTGGTGGCTGGAAAGACAGTCCTGTAGATAAGAGCATATAGTGTTCATGCAGAGGGCCTGAGTTCAGTTCCTAGTGGTCACGTCAGTTGGCTAATAACCACTTGTAACTCCAGCTTCAGGGATTCTGACACACTAGTATTGGCTCTGAGGGTACTTACACTCATACTTACACACACACACACACACACACACACACACACACACACACACACACAGGAAGAGGGAGGGGGACTTTTGTGAAGAATCTGTTCTGGAGAGATCCAATACTCCCAGCACCAGTATTCATCACAGCCTGAAACAGGTCTAAGAATGTCCTCACCTACCCCCTTGTCATCCACATTTCCCCCTCTCCAAGCCCCTCTCCTCTTCTAGTCAAGAGTGTAGTCTAAGGAACTCATGGACACAGGAAACATAATTCCACATGACAGAAGACTCAAAGCAGGCACGAAGTCCTTGCAGGAGGAGCCCCTGGTGGACTGCCTGCAGAAACCTCACAGGCCAACATGATCCCCTTTACTTCTGCACTCTCTACTAAGCATCCAAAAGTTCTTCCTTGTTTTCATGTACTCTTACATAGACTTTGTCTTTACAGCAGTTTTAGGGTCAGTGGAGAACTGAAAGGGATGTGCAACCATTTTCCACACACAGCCCCAGCCTCCCCCAAGGCCAAAGTCCTCCAGCACAGTGGCACCTTCACCGCAGCTCTGAACCTGCATCGACACAACACTGCCTAGCGTCCACAGTCTGCACCAGGGTTCACTTTAGGGCCAGACGCGCCATGCATGTGGACACATTTGCAAGGACATGCACCTTCCATGATGGTATCGCTCCAAGCAGTCCCACAACTGTGATATTCTCTGTGCCCTTCCTGTTCAGCCCTCTCTGTCCAGACCTCTTCACCTGCTGTCCCTTCCATGCCTGTAATTTTGCTTTCTGCAGAGTGACATGCTGCTGGTACCACGCAGTACATACACACCCTCTGCACACCGGCTCCCTATGGTAGGTGGTGTGTGAACAAGTTCTTTCTGATCTTTCCATGTATTGATACCTCCATCCTTTTACCATTAATACCTGATGTCTGGTATTCCGCAGTTTGTCCACTCAGTGAGGATACCTTGGTGACTTCAGCATGACTTTTTTTTCACTTTTGAAACAGGATCTCACACTGTAACCCAAGCTGGCCTGGAACTCACTCTACAGAGTACCCAGGCTGCCTCTGACCTTGCAGAAATCCTCTTTCCTCAGCCTCTCCAGTGTTGGAATTACAGGTATGAGCCACCACACTTGGCTCAGAAATAACTTCTAATAAATGATATCTGTCATTTCACCACCAAATGTGTATGTCATTTCACGTACCAAGGCGTATGTGAGCCCCTGTGTCTTGTTTTAATTTCTGTTGCTATGATAAAACATGCTGACTAAAAGCAACTTAAGGGAGGTGATAAACCCAAAGAGTTTGCTTTACCTCATGGTTCCAGGATATTATGGTCTATCACAGTAGGGAAGTCGGAGGGTTAAGAACTTAAAGCGTCTGCTCACATCACATCTACAAGGAAGAACTGAGAGAAATGAGTGCATTCTCGCTAGCTTGCCTGCTAGAGCTCAGACAGCTTTCCCCTCACTAATTCAGCCTCAAATTCCAAGCCTAGGGAATGGTTCTACCCGCAGTAGGCTGGATGGTCCCACATCAATTTCTTAATTAAGACAGTTCACACCATATGTCCACAGGCCAACTCAATGTACACATTTTTTTTTTATTGAGGTTTTCTTCTTCTCAAGTATTTCTAGCTTGTGTCAAGATGACAGTGAAGGTTAACTATTATAGGCTACTTCTCCCATGCTCCTCCTGGCTCTAATCACCCTGGCCTCCAGGCCCTCAGGCCAGAAATGACCCTTCAAATCTGAGCTAGCACATATGGTGACCTACTGGTCACATCCCTTGACACTCAAAGGAAAGTCCCTGTCAGTTCCTCAGGGTCTCCTCATGTTTTCCTTCATGCAAACATTCAAAACTTCAGTTACAGAACTGCTTTAAGTTCATCATTTTCTGCCTGCCTGGAGTTCTTTAACTGTGCAGAGGGGACTGCTCCTTCAGTGAGGAAGACTGCCCGTGCCATGCTCACCACGCAGCTCCTGGCTTACTCCATCCCAGACAGGTGCCACTCACAGCTCCCAAAAGAGATTCTCTCTACCCTGAGTCCTACTAGAGAGTCAGTGCTCCCTGCCTGAGCCTTCCTTATCTAAAGATGTTCTGTTTTACTCAACAAAGGTGTTTCATGCAGCCTGCATATGACAGACAGACTGTAGAAAGGTGGGGGCCTGTGGTGACTCAGATCCAACAGTCCTAGAATGGAGACAGACCAGGATGCAATGTCTACATACAGGTCCTACACACTTGCAGCCGGTGCTTGTGGGGCTGGAGGAAGAGGAGGCAGCAGTCTCTAGATGCACATAGTAATGCGCAAGCATTATTGAACAGCATCATCCTTTACCCCACTTGGGAGAGGCACAAGTTTGTGGTTGTTGTCCTAGATTCCTTTGTGATTTCATCTTCGTCTCATAGTGTTACATTTTAAATAAAGTATCTTTATATGTTGCACAAAAAAAATAAGACAAATTAGTTTCAGTCAATACTTTTCCTCAGTCCCAGGTATAGGTAGGCTCAGACTCAGCCGCATGTGAGGTTTGCAGAGACTTCTTGTGAAGGGCAGCCTGTGGTGAGACGGGAGCAGCTAGGAGTAGCTCAGGCCTCCCCATCCCCAGCCACAAGAGGAGGCGCCTGCAGTCTGCTGCTGCTGCCCGCGCTGCCATTTGTTCAACAGCCATTGTCACACTGGTCACCTAAGCTTACACTGTGCCGCATGACATGCGACTGCACTGAGCAAGGTTAGTGGCCAACACGCGAGATCATAGGTTAGATTGCCAGACTCCCAGGGAGACCTGTGCGGCTCAGGGCCTCGGCTGCTCTTGCCACTGTACCGTGCTGACACAGGATACTGCCAAAATCACTTTATTTACCATCTTTTCCATCAAATCCATTCAACAGCCATGAGCTATGAGACACCTGCGAGAGTTCAAGGAAAATGATTTGTGTTTATCAAGGATCGGTGATAAACATATGGAACATAAGCAAAGGAGAGGTCAATAGTTATCATTTATTGTGCCCACACAGACCATGGTGGTAACTCAGAGCCAATAAAATTGGGACACAAGTTGCTGTGGAAGTGTGGGTGACCTTCATGAGACAGAGTCTGGAGGTGATGATCCCACACCTGCAGCTGCAGAAGGGGAAGCTCGTCTTTAAGTGGCTTGACCTTAAATCAAATGTCTGCCTTCTTAATTAATGTCACTCATTTTCTACTCCAAGTTTTCTCGCATGCACACATAGAATAAATAGGTATTGATAAATTGGCTTCGTAACAGGAAAAGCTTTGCAAACTAGTACACTATGCAATCTTAGACCAATAGCTGCGATGCTTGGTGTGGACAGGCAGATAATTACAAGGGCTGGGTGCTGTGACTCCTGAAATTAGAGGAAAGCCTTTGTAAAGTTTTCTTTTTGGTGAAGGCAAAAACTGGAAGGAAAAAAAAAAACAAGAAAACAGTGTTGATTTTCTTCTCTGTGTAGTTAAAAGTTCAACAATGAACAAAGGATTATATATTTCATATGAACATCAATTTTGGTGGAACAGAATATTGTGAACCTGACGTGCTTACTGAACTGCCATCTGTGGTTCGGGTTTGCCTTGTGATGATGAAGGTGTACCCGTAGTTAGCAATTCCATTCCTAACAACTGAGTTTTTTTGAGCAGGAGCTTTGTTGTTTGATGCACATATTTTTGAACAGGTGCAGAACAGACAACTAAACCATGCATTGTTTTTATTAAAAATGATAATTTTAATTATCTCTGATAGAACAAAGGGTGCTAGGACAGTAAAATACACCCAGAAAAGAAAATATCCTTGCCCTCTTTACTGTATAAACTAGTTATTTCAAGGGAGCTTAGAGAGCTGAACAGGAAGTTAAAACCATGAAGATCTGGGGATGCAATGAAAGCTTTCATCTGCACACCAACTCTCAGGGCATGAAAACACTAGCCAGAGATGAAGGGAAAAAACAAATAAAATAAAACCAAAAACAACAACAAAGCTTATCTTGCAATTTGCAGAAGCACACGGAGAAGTGGGGAAGGCAGGGACAGAAGGAGGAATGTCCACAGCACGCAGGTGGAACCTGACAGCAGCAGACTCTGCTTCATTCCAACAAAGCGGGAACAAAAACCAACATGGCGAGAAGGCAAGTGTTTCAAAGACAACTCATGCATGGAAACATGCAGGCTAGTCAAATGGGGAAGAGCTCGAGGGCAGTAGTCAACACACACACACACACACACACACACACACACACACACACACGAGAGAGAGAGAGAGAGAGAGAGAGAGAGACAGAGAGACAGAGAGACAGAGAGACAGAGACAGAGACAGAGGGAGGAGAGACAGAGACAGACAGACACACACACACACATGAGAGAGAAAGAGACAGAGACAGAGGGAGGGGAGACAGAGACAGACAGACAGACACACACACACACACACACATGAGAGAGACAGAGACAGAGGGAGGAGAGACAGAGATAGACAGACAGACACACACATATGAGAGAGAAAGAGACAGAGACAGAGACAGAGGGAGGAGAGACAGAGACAGACAGACAGACAGACAGACAGACAGACACACACACACACACACACACACACACACACACACACACACAAACTTTGAGCCCCTGGATCTTCCATGCGTTGCTGGAGGGAATGTGCTGAGCATGACCACTTCGAAAGCATACCATGGTTTCTTATAAGCTTTACCATGCAATGCAGCAACCCTACTCTGAGGCATAACATCCAAGAGAAATGAAAAGATGTGACCAGAAAATGGCTTGCAAAATAATGTGCATAGGTGTCTCATTTGTTATAGACTTACACTGGAAACCAGCCAATGCCCACTAACAGGAGATTGGATAAAGCATTATGCTAAGCCAAGGAAGCCAGACATGAAAGAATACAACCTTGTGATTTATGATTCCATTTATATGAAGTTCAATAGCAAGCAAAATCCACTAACTCACGGTGACAGAAAGCAAAAAAGGGCTCCCACTGGAGACAGAAGCTGGGTTACAAGGAAAGCCATGCAAGGCACCATTGTTAGACTGGGCTGAGTCTGTACCTGATTGGTGTTGGCCACAGGAGGTCTATGCATTTGCCCAAGCTCAGCAAAACAGATAGGTTTATGAATTCTCATGTGCTTTATGCTTTTCTTCATGTCTCAACATGAAAGTACAGACAGACCAATTTAATGTATGTATATCTTCATTTTGTACTGTTATTGGAACAAATTATCACAAGTTTATGGATGAGGATGAACAAAGGTTTATCTTTGTACAGTTCTGGATGATGGGTGTCCTTAGCTAAAAGTCAGGACTGTCTTCCTCCTTGTGAGACCAGGGGATCATGTGTTTTCTTACATAGAAACCCTTGTGAAGTTGGTTCTATATTTCTTGGTTCCCAGGCATTTTCTTCCCAGCCAGTTGTACCCCAAAGAGCATTTCTCGAATGGTGGCACTCCATCTATGATTCTCATCAGCCTCCAACATCTGAAGGCCTGGGTGACTACACTGAGCCCACCCTCAGCTAAACCAGGACAGTAGCACAGCCCTTTTAAAGTCCCCTACCAGCAGCCCCAATTCTACTGGCCACTTCCAGTCCCTGTCGCCCCTGAAATAACACTCGGCCATTCCCGAGATTAGAGCCCAGGCATGTCTGTGAGACGTCATGTCTGTGAGACGTCGTTCTGCCACAAAGTTAGGGTAGTGCTCAAACAAGGGACTCTAGTGCGGTGCTTTGCTGGGAAAGGCAGATGGAGAAAGGACCCCAAAATGATCCAAACGTCAACCTGTGCTGTGGTTACCCACATATGCTCATCTTTACCAGCATCAAGCTGTCTCCGTCAAACTTGATGCGGCCTGCCCACAGCCTGTGTTGGCCCAACCCATGTCAGAACAACCCTCGTCCATACTCAGCCTTCACACCTTCCCTCACTGTGTCTGCTGAGGCATCCCGAGGACAGCGTGGGTGTGCTGATGTTCTCTGCACAAAGAGGGAGTTCCTAAACCAAGCACTCAGGGATGTAGGGCAAGAAAACCTCAGCTTTGAAAGCTTTTAGTAAATTCCCGGGAAAGCAAAGCTAGGAAGGTAAACGGCCACCTTAGCCACAAGGAGCAATTATGTAGCTGAAGAATATAAAGGAGAAGCATTTATGTGGTGGCCACACTGTCATGAAACTTCCCACCTCAGCCTAGGCAGAATTTTGATAGGATTCTGACTTTTAGTTGCATAAGATTGTGTAGAACCTGACTGACATAACACAGTGTGGCGTGAGATTTCTAGCATCAGCATTTAGTGCAAAGTGGAAAAAAACAAAACAAAAATAGGGACCATTTAATCTAACATTTACCAAATGGTAAATGTCTGGATGGGAGTGATGATGCTTCATCTGTAATATTTCTGCATTTTAATAGAAAAGTTAAAAATTAAGGAATTTTCATTTGCTGAGATGTTTTTGCTGCATTCATTGTTTATACTGGCATCTGGCAGAGGACGTTCTCCGAATGAAATATGTTACCAACTATGGAGAGGACTCAGTTGAAGACATTTGTAACTTCATATTTTGTAATTATAAAAATTAGCTTTTTAAAATATTATAGCTATTTTTAAATAATGCAAAAACTAAGATCTTATTAAATGTGCAGCTGTGAAAAACACGAGTTACCTAATAGTGGAGATAAATATGCTAGCTAGATGATACATCTTATAAATATGTGGCAAAATGATTTTTATGCTTATGTTAATGTTCAGCAAGATGATAAAATGTTGCTTCAGTGTGTATATTATTTCCATGCTTTGGGCAGGAATATTTTTAGAGTTTTATAAAACTTTAAGTGTGTGTGAGTAAAGACAAATTGCTAAATGGTCTTATTAATAAATAACCTGGTGCCAGATATTGGAGTAAATTCTGAAAGATCAGAGGAATAGAACAAAACCAACTCACCTCTCAGGCCATCAAAAAGAGACCTATTTCCTGTATACCCACACCTATATTCCTTTCTGTTCTGCTAACTCACTTCCTCTTCCTGCCCAGCTCTGTCACTTCCTGTCTGTCTGTACAGACCTACAGACCTCCATTGTTAACTAGTGTTAGAATTTAAGGCATAGCCACCACACCTAACTCTGTTCCCAGGGCTGCCTTGAACTTAAAAAGATCCAGACAGATTGCTGCCTCCCAAGTGATAGGATTAAAGGCATGTGCTACCATTGCCTGACTTCTGTTTCTAATATAGTGGCCGGCATTTTCCTCTGATCCTCAGATACACTTTATTGGGGGACTCAGATAAAATATCACTGTGTGTGTGTGTGTGTGTGTGTGTGTGTGTGTGTGTCTGTGTGTCTGTGTCTGTGTGTCTGTGTGTGCACATGTGTGCGTTTGTGGGTGCATGTGAGTGCTGTGACCTGGAAGCAAAGGCATCAGATCCCCCTGGAGCTGGAGTTACAGGTGATTGTGAACTGCCTCCTACAAGTGCAAAGAAATGAACTCCAGTTCTCAGGACAAGCACCACATGCCCTTAACTGCTGAGCCATCTCTCCATCTCCTCATGGGAAGATTTTAATAGAATTATTTTATCGGATTGTCAATGCAATAAAATCAACTTGCCATTCAGAAAATAAATGTTTAAAAATGCACAAGTTAAATAAATTTTTAATTTCATCTTGTACTTCCTGTCCTGCCCTAGTTTGGATGACAGATTTTATGATCAAGCCACTTGGTGACTCTGTGAAGGGTACTGTAAGTCAGTGAAGTCTTCCAGGGAAGAGATGGTGTCCAGGAACAATCACTGGGTAAACATGACTCACTTTGTACCTGAAAGACAAATGGCTGGAGAACCCAGGAAGGCCCATTCATTTCCGGAAGTGACTGTGAGATAAAGATGAGGACTCATACTCTCAGACAGGCTGATTAAGTACTTTTGCCATCACTGTCTGCCAAGGGATTGGGTAGTGAAGGAAACAGCTCTAAGGTGGTATCTGCAGAAGCCACGGACCAGAGGTGGGGAGTCTTAAAGCTAGGAAAATACATCAGAGTGGCTCCCGGTGAGGACTTCTGCCAGGCCTTGAAGGTAGGTCATAGCAAAAAGAGTGAGAACTCCCCTCAGGCTGAAGCAATCCTCCAAGAGGCTGGCAGCTGAGGAATCACTTCAGCTGTGTCCCAGCACTTGAGGAAGGAATCCTTCATGCTAGAAGATGTCCCAAGCGTTGCATCCCAGCATCTGAGGAAAGGGTCCTTTATGCTAGAAAGTGCTGGGAAGCCCTGCTGGGCGGAGGTTGTAGTCTACCATGGCCTGACAGCTCTCTCAGTAACATGGACAACTCCTTTCCCCTGGCATAAGGCACCCTATTCTCTACCTGATCTGATCTGGAGACTGTCTGTAGACCCAGATGCCTGACTTGTCTCTAGTATGACCCTTGAATCAGTTCCCTGAAGAAACTCTCCCCTGTTGGCAATATGGTAATTAGACATTGAGCTAGAAACATTACTATAGGACTGTGGTTCCACATATGATAACTAAGACTTGTATAAGGAGCCTTATGATAGAAGCATGCTGTTTAATGCAAATTAGGTGATGCCCCAGCCACTGCCCCCACCCCTTATGTCTCCCCTCACTCGGGAATAGAGTTGATCTGATTCACTGAAGTCATTTACCAGGAGAGCTAGCTCCATCATGCTCACAGGCTCTACAAAGCTCTCTGCCGCTGCTTCTGCCCCGTGTCCTTGTGGACTGGTGGCCAAACAGGCCACCAGGAAAAAAGGGACCCCCACCAGAAAGTAGCTTTGTCACTACATTTCAACCTCTATCTGGCCTTCTTGGAGCTGGTGCCTACAGTTGTGTAGCCCTGTGCTTGCAAAAGACTTTAGTTCTGCTGTTCAAGGAGACTGCATTTCTCACTCACACAGGGAATTAATATCATCGGGTTGCTTCATCCAGCCATGCTCTATTTAAGGAGAATGTAGGAGAAGCAAATGACTATATATTCCTCCCAGATGCTGCCATGCTTCTTTGATCCAGGACACAGAGGAGAACTACAGACAGTTGAGCTCCTGTGTGTGTGAGACCAACCGCACCCAGAATTTGTACAGGTTTCTGTAGACTATGAGGGCTCTGTGTGGACATCACTGTTCAGACTCTGACACTCCCTGAAGAGACAAGACGGTCTCTAGCCTGCATGTGTCTCTCTGAGCTCTACCTTCCTTGGCTCTGTAGTCTTCACAGATGTGATTAGGATGAAGGCATGCAGATGGACAAGCTGTCCATCTCCCTGGTGATCTTAAGCCCAGACCTAAGGCATGGCCACCAACTCACAATAGCAACAGTTGTGTCAGAAGTAACTTCTGCTTCATCATGAATCTTGCTTTTGTGCAAGAAAAAGTATTTGTCTTGTTCAATTCAGAACAATTGTTTGAAGTCAGCAATTTACCAAATTGACATTTAGCAAAATTCTGTGCTCATGAAGAATGAAAGAAATGATGAATTGGCCCCACCAAGGGAAACATTCAAAGTACACAAACAGCCTTGGCTATAAAGCATCTCTCCCTGCACTTGCTAATTCATCCTTTTCCCAAGGTTGCACAATTTGATGTGACTAGAAAGAAAGCCCAGGTCTAAATGATATGAATCCTCTTTATCAATCACAAACAATCAAAACCTATTGCGTTTCCAAAGCATCTTGCTCTATTCCACTGTGTCTAGTTCCTATCTGCTTACAGATCATGTACTTTTAGACCAAAATTGCCAGTCTTCACAGAGGAAGATATTGATTAGAGGGTTAAGGAAGAGTTTTATACTGAACGAGACAGCCAGAAGTACCAGGTAAATTGGAATGCTACTCAAATATAAGACATTAGTGTTACTCTTCTGGGAATGATAGTGTGAGATCACAGGCTGACAATGGGAATGGGCTGGGAATAGGCTGGGAATAGCAGGTAAGAAAGTCTTCATGCATAAGAGAGCACAAGTGTGTACATCAACCAATTCAGTTGCAGCCATTGCAGGGAGCTGTATGTCAAAGGCTCAGCTCTGGGTTTACCTACGAGAAACTCTGGTTATAAACCTGCTCACACACTGTGCGTTTTTCCCTCCACTGCAGACACTTCTTCATCTCTATCTAACTGAGTTCCTGTTTCTAAGGATCTGGGAAGCCCTAGTCATAGACTGTCTTGCTTCAGACAGAAACCAATACAATTAAACTTCAAGATGACTAAACATTAGGATACCTTTTAGATTATGTGATACTAGTTTTGTTATATATTGATAGATATTAAACTTATCTATGTATAGATATATATGCACATGTGTGTATGTACATACACACTAAATCTTAGAAGCACTTCTCTATTGTCTTGCTGTTCCCCAGAGTGAAAAATTCATCAAAGTAGTCTGATTAAAAGAATCCACTATGAGACCCTGGGCATAAATTGGATTCACCTTTACCCCATAACTTTATGACCTGTGAAGAATCACCGAGTGGAACCTTGGGAAGTGGCAAGGGTAGAATGATAAGAGAATAGATTGCTGGCTCCATGACATCCGGAGTCCAGGGAAATGCCACATCTAAGGAACTGGTGCTAAGGATGGTGCCTCTTTGGGTGAGCAGGAAGCCAGGGGACCCTCTTTACCCTGGCTCAGCTGACAGTCTCTTTCAGGAGCATGTAATCAGATTCTCTGGAAAAAGAAAAAGAGCCCAAGTGACAAGCCAAAGCCACTAATGGCTTCTGTGGGATGACACAATCAGTCTGTGGAAGCAGAATTGGACATTCAAGTTCACCACAAGGTGGTTGGATTCAGAACTACGTCACAGGGGATGTCTAACCTTCACCCTCCCACCTAAGGGATAATAAATACCTCCTTTATTGGTATAAAATGCTGCCAAGACAAACACTTTGGTTCAGAGATACAGCCTTAACTAGACCACTTCCCAGCCATATCCTTACAGGGTCATAAACATGCACAGCAAGAGAAAGTTCCTTATTTCAGAGTGGGAAGGAGGGAGGCATGCTCACATAGGAAAGTATTAAAGGGCCCATCTGGCTCATGAGGAACTACAGGCAGCTCATAGTTGTTGGCAAAGAGGGAGTCATATTCCTCAGTGGTGTAGTTACCTGTAAGTTGCCCCTGTTGGAGCAAATAACCCCCAACTCATGCTCATGCAGGTAACCCTGATTAATTGCAGTGGACCATGAACAAACAAACAAGAATACATGAAAATAGGAAGGACATTTGCTGGGAAGAAGAAGTCTGGTGGGAGGAGGAGAGAGATAAGAGGAAATAAGGGGAGAAGGTGCTCAGCAGAAGTTTCACATATATATGTGTGTGTGTGTGTATATATATATATATATATATATATATATTATATATGTGTATATAAATACATAAAGTTAACAGGAAATTTTTAATTTGACTTTTTTCAATGTTTGTTTTATTGAATTAATCTCTTGAATTTTATATTATCTTTCTTATTTTGTTAAGTTATTTATTTGTATTTTATTTCATTTAGGAGTTTGTGCTCCCTTTATTGTAGTTGGACACTCTTATTCTATTGAATTCTCTGTCTGGATTCCATCTACTTCACTCTCCCTGGAAGCCAATACTGTGGCATTTTTAGAAGAGTCACGTTGCTTTGACTCTTCGTGTGTCTCTTGATTCTGTCCTGGAACCTGAACATCTGGGATTAGGTCACTGGTTTGACTTTTTGAATCACCCTATTCTTTCAGTTGAAGCAGCTGCGGTGTTGAGGTGGGACTAGGTCACAACATGGTGGAAGTGTAATTACTCTCCACTGGAGCAGGGATGCAGCTCAGCAGCTAAACCCTCAACACACATGAGCCTCATTCTGCGCACGATCTCCAGACACACTCGCTGCCTATAAAACTAGCTTCAGAAGAAGCTGCAACTGGTAGAGAAACCCACCTTGAAATTAAAGTAAGAGTTAGCCTAACACATTACTCCTTCGTCTCTAGTAACCTTGGAGAAATACAAGAAAAAATAAGGATGGTGAGAGACGCAGGAAGATGTTAGTTATCAAGGGTGAAACTGAAAAGAAGCGGAGCGAGGCAAGCAATTAGTATTTGAGCAAGAGGGACAGAAGGAGAGCATGGAGAGCAAATGGAAGGCGGGAGAGGAAAGGGGAGACAGCCCAGCTGCCCCCACAGGTAGATTGCCAAGCCAGATGACCTTAAATAGTCCCATCACGTGGGGTGCTGACCAAGTAGATTCCCCAGCCGCAGGCCAACTGCACTCTATAGGAGAGCCCATCTTAGAGAGAGAGAGAGAGAGAGAGAGAGAGAGAGAGAGAGAGAGAGAGAGAGAGAGAGAGAGAGAGAGAGAGTAGGGCTGGACAAGCTTGTCCACAAAATGGGGGGAGTCTAACAACAAACAAAAGAGGACAGCATAAGATCCTCTATGTAAGTGTGTGAGCTGCCTGTCTGACTTGGCCTCAGTTAAGCAGTCTTTACAAAAAGCCCTGCAGTCATAGGAGGGTGATAGATGGGAAGAAATAAAAGTAACACCACTGAAAAGATCAAAGATAACCACAATGTCAAAACAAGCATAAGGGTGAAGAGGTCCAATTGCTTGTCCCAGGAATGCCTCTGTCCTGGAGGTATATGGAGCCTGTAGCATCTTGCCTTTCCTCCTCTGGACTCTTGGTCTGGTGTCTTCCAATTAGAATAAAGCCTCTGTGCTGCCTTGCTTTCTGTATTGATTTTTGTGTTATCTTGTAACTAGAGGGTGTGGTCTGCAGTCATGATTACTCTAGGTGATCCTCCCTTCTTGGGGCACTCACTAGGGCTGTCTCAAGATTCCTACTGGCTTTAGACCTGAGCATCTTCAAGTTCTTACCACAGCTGGGCACTCTTCTATGGAGCTAGAGAGCCTCACTCAGCCTAGGGAATCAAACAGACAACCCACCATGTGGAGCTCTCTACAGGTCTGACTGGAGGGATTTTATCTTCTAACAAGAAGAATTTTGCAGCACACAACACAGAGTTTGGCCCTGTGACATTCGTTCTGAATTCCTAGAGTGAGCCCCAGGGGGAGCCCCACAGAGACCCACAGAAGGACAGACTTTTGCTTCTAGACCCACTTCCTCTCTGACTCAACAGCAGCCATTTGAAAATGGCTTCTTGCCACCACTACAGTGCAGGGCTGAGAGGAAGAGAGGATTTGCCCCACATCCACACAGCACAGGAACCCTAGGATTCCTGTCTGATTGGACTACAAATACTCCACATGATGAGCTTGGTGTTGACTGAATTTTAGTCTCTGTTTTAGGTCCTTCTCCCTTCATTTTGCTGCTTCCCCTGCTTCTTCACAGACTTGTTCCTTGAATATGAATTCCCCCCCCCTGTGTGTGTGTGTGTGTGTGTGTGTGTGTGTGTGTGTGTGTGTGTGTGTGTGTGTGCTCTCTGGTACTGACAGTACAGTACACATTTTCTGATGTTCTCTCTTTCTCCTAAGCAGTGACTTATACTCTTGGGCTCTGGTGTTGTATTCACATCAGACTTGGAGCTGAACTACCTCTCTCTCCACCCACCTCCTCTCTCTTCCATTTTGCTCTGTTTTCTAGAGTTTCCCTCCCTCTTTTGGTATTGAAACTTCAGTGGCTTTTTGCAGTCTCTCACCTCCAAGGATGCTATGCTAGCTTTCTCCCTGGAGGGTTTAGTTGATGCACACGTGTTTCCCACCATCTCCTGGTCCTCTTTCTCATTCCAAATTACCACTTCCTTAATCAAGATTTTAGTTCCTTTTAAAAAAGTCTATAGACTATTTCTGAGATCATTATATAAGATCCAAATAAAAGAACCTTGTTTGGGGCTCAGAAAACTTACCACCACTAAGATTCCAATGTTCTTCAAATTCATCTAAAAAATGAATGTATCACCAAATGCAGTTGTAAGCAAGATTTTATTCTAAAAGCAGAGAAAGAAACTGAGTCTAAAGTTTATATGGAATTACAAAGACCAAAGACATGAAAAATAATTCTGAGAAGGCTAAAATTGAGAGGTTCCACTCCATAAGATGTCAATAGGGTACTACTACGTATGGATGGACAGACAGACAGACCCACAGGAACCATCAAAGAGAACAAGAGTAGCCAACACTATATGGTAATTTGTTTTTTAACATGTTGCCAAAAACTCTGTCTTTTAATAAGTGACAAGAAGAAATGTGATTAAAACAAAACATTTCCTTCATTTCACACCATGTAAAAAAGCCGCAAGTCTAACGATAAAATTATAGTGCATCAGAAGACAGTGTAAGAGGATGTTTTCACTGTGATAGATAAAAGTTCTTTAATAGAGCCAGGTAGTGGTGGCACACGCCTTTAATCCCAGCATTCCGGAGGCAGAGGCAGGTGGATCTCTCTGAGTTCGAGGCCAGCCTGGGCTACAGAGTGAGTCCATGAAAGGCACAAAGCTACACTGAGAAATCCTGTCTCAAAACACACACACACACACACACACACACACACACACACACACACAAGTTCTTTAATAGCACATCTTCCCATCCCATTGAAATGGCCCAAGCAAGCACTGACCATGCAACTTGACATGGAGGGAGCTGTTTAAAGGATGTGTTTGGGCGTGTACTCCCACACACTTGTTAGTGGGAATACAAGATGTTACACTTCCTGTGCATATCCATTAATACCCTTCACAAAACTGAAGAGACACTTACCATGTGACCAGATCATTCTACTCCTTGGTATATATTCAAAAGAAATGAAACTAAATCTTTATTTTGTGCAACAACAACAACAACAAAAAAGCAGAGTCAAAGTGTTTTCAAAGCTTAGGACTTACATAAATTTCTTGATGACATATTATTTACACAGCTGTGATCTCCACTCACGTGGCTCCCTTTGTTACGCAGAGCCTAGTACAAAGCAGAATAGCCCATGCCTAGCAGAGTCTCTACCCACACGGTATTACATCCCAGTGATTAAGTGACAGGAAGCCCAGGTGCTGAGGGCCTCACCAACCCAGTCATTTCACAGACAGACACAGCAGGATGAAGGACAAACCTCATTCCTCCCAGGACACCAGGAGTGCCGGCATTAATGACTTAGTTCTCAAGGAATAAGCAGGAGTGTTTGGGGGCTTCATCCTGGTTCATTCCATGAGTCCCAGGACTGACAGTGTTTGAACAAGGCACTCTGAAGCCCACAAGGCTGGCCTCTGTGTCCATCTGAGCTGTGACCTGGGGACATTTAGGAAAGATCTTGCAGCCATATGAGATGAGGACTGATTTACTAAAGAGACTAGGATCCTCATGTGCATCTTTGATCTTCTAGAAGGCCTCAAAGTTGAAACTGAAAAATGTTCTGACATTAAAACTAAGAACTACATTCTCTAAACAAGGATGCTAAGGCTCCTGCTCACCTACTCTTGAGGGAGGCCTGACTGACTCTGATCATTGGTGCCATGGTTCCTGACCCATTGACTCACTGAAAGAACCTGGACTGTGCCTACTTATAGTCAGAATCCAGAACAGCCATAGAGACACAACTATAAGCACTCATCAGGGCCTGGAGCAGGGATGCTGCTAATGAGGCGTTGGCCAATTGGATGGAGTCGGTAGCCAGGCACTGGGGCTACAGTTCCCTTAGGGGAGACTTTCTGCAGAGCTGTGGATCCACCCATGTTCTGAAAGTCAGTTTGAATGAAGGGCAAAGAACACAGTGGAAGATGGCCATGGGGTAATGACAAAAGCTGAGTCCACATACGCACAGATAAGACACTGAAGTGGGACTTGGTGGTCTCACAGTCACGAGTGTCAGAAGTTGGGGAGATGCCTTGGCAAGATCTGTTCAGGCAGTTCTCATGAAACCAGCTCTCTAGAGGCCAGAAATGCAGAGACTGAGTGCACTGACTAACATCATGGAGTCACTGTTGACTGAGGAGCCCAGACAGCCTAGCACAAAATTGACTGATTCTCTCATAATCAACAGGACGTCGGGCCTGATAAGAGAAGTGCAGAACGATTCTGACTTCTGAACCAAAGGAAGACCAGAAAGGCAGGAATGTCCTTTGGTCATTGCAGGTGACCTCTCCAGCTAGATCCATCTGTCTGGTATTCATAACTTAAATTGAAGAGGAAAAAATCAGTCATCAAAATACAAGTTAATTATTTGGAACAATTAGTCATTTTCTCACCTAGTATATGATTAGCCAAAACTTCAGGATCCTAATTATTTCCACAGCAACTTGTAGAATGTAAGTGAAAATGTCACCATTAATGTTTTCTAGTGAGAATTTCATACCAGAGGCCATTTAAGTGTCACATTCCTGAAACAAGATGCAAATTATACAAATATTTATAATACCGCAAAATGCAAGCACATTCATATTAAATGAGTGGTTCATGATTAAATGGCCCGGTTCCCCAGAGATCACACAGTCACACATCAGCTTTAGACATTCACACTTGCAACAGAGAATGAAAAACATTGGCAGGGAGATGTGTGGATGAACAGACAACTTTGCATATCCCACTGTGCTCACAGCGTAAGCAGCCACGGGCAGAAGTGGGAATTAATCCTTCATCCCTACATCACTGAAGTCCAGTGAGTGTTCAAGTTGTTTAATCTCAGTTGTGTCTATAAGAAAGTTGATTTTGAAACTCCCTTTAAAAGGATGGATTGGTTAGAGGGAGTTCTCTCTCTCTCCACCTGTGGAGCTTTCTTGGGCCCATGGAGTGAAGAAAAGCATGGGGGTCTATATTTACTAGAAGACACAGGGCAGCTTCTTTATTAGAAGATGGTTTTCCCTGTGGTTCTGAGACAGCAACTGTAAAGATGCAGGAGGGGGAGAAAATTCCTAAGGAGAGGCCCAACCATAGGGACCCCAGCCCTACAGACTCCCACACTCTCCAGAAAACACCTTGGACAATGAACAGTCTCCACTCCCAGGAAATCCTTCTTTTTTTTTTTTTTTTGTATTCTTTTGATTTTATAATTTAATTTAATTTTACATATCAGCCATGGATTCTCCTCTCCTCCCTCATCCTGCCCCCCCTTTCCCCAGCCCACCCCTCATTCCAACCTCCTCCAGGGCAAGGACTCCCCTGGGGATTCAGCTCAACCTGGTAGATTCAGTCCTGGCAGGTCCAGTCCCCTCCTCCCTTCACCCAGGCTGAGCAAAGTGTCCCTGCATAGGCCCCAGGCTCCAAACAGCCAGCTCATGCACTGAGGACAGGTCTTGGTCCCACTGCCTGGGGGACCAATTCAGCTAATCAACTGTCTCACTTATCCAGAGAGCCTGATCCAATTGGAGGCTCCTCAGCTACTGGTTCATAGTTCATGTGTTTCCATTGGTTTGGCTATTTGTCCCTGTGCTTTCCAATCATGGTCTCAACAATCCTCACTCATACAGTGCCTCCTCTTTCTCGCCGATTGGACTCCCGGAGCTCCACCCGGGGCCTGGCCGTGGATCTCTGCATCCGCTTCCATCATCCAATGACTGATGGAAGCAGGAAATCCTTCTATCTCTCACCTTTCTCTTTCCTTCTGCCCCGACCACACATCACCTACCTTGACTAGAACCTGTAGCTAAAGTGAGGGATGGAGCCTGTTGAAAGAGATGGTAAGAGCTGGGGAATGGGTACTGTATAAAACAAGACTAAGTCGGACTTGGCAGCTGTGTGTGTGTGGTCTTCAAATGGAAGGAAGAAATGAGACGAGAAGACAGGGTGAGATGAGCCAGGGTGTGTCGGGGGAACCTGGAGTTAATGCAGATCCCTTCAGGACAGCTCATGTTCCCACCTAGCCAGCAGACATAGGGCAGGAGGAAGCAGAGTCAAGATGCAGACCAAGTGCTGTGTTCACCAGGATGGACTAACCTACTTCCTAGTCCTAGAGAGGCCTCCCCCACAGAGAGAGTGCAGGGAATAGTCTGTCTTCATGTTCATCCTCTCCTCACGGCCACAGTGTTCCAGGTAAGATGCACACATTGCTTATGCCACCTGATTGTCTCAAGTTATCTATGGCTTCTCCATAACATCTAACAGAAGTGTCCACAAATGGAATCCTTCCCCCTCTTACATGAACCCACACCCAAGGAAATGCCAGGGCACCCCATTGTCTCACATTTGCCAGTTCCAGGCCAGCTTGAATGACAGCGAGAATTTCTGCACAACCATTTTGTGTTCAGCATCAGATGCCACTGAGCCAGGGTTCGTCTGGAGCAAGTAGAGCATCCCGCTTCCTGCCTTTTCTGGGTGTCTCCCATTAAATGCCTGGCTCCTCCCCTTGTCTGTGAAGCAGCTCTCTAGAACCTATCCTCACTCTCGTGTACTCCAAGCTGCCGTGTGCCCAGGGCCTTGACACTATCTATTTCTTCTATACAAAGGGTTCTCCTGGTGTTCCGTGCCTGCCTGGACTCAGCACCCAAGTATCCTTGGAGAGGGCTCCCTCACCCAACTGAACCCCCCCCATCACTTCCTATTTATCACAGGACTGCACTCGTGTGTGTGTGTGTGTGTGTGTGTGTGTGTGTGTGTGTGTGTGTTGTGTGTTCTGCTCCCTCACCCAACTGAACCCCCCCCCATCACTTCCTATTTATCACAGGACTGCACTCGTGTGTGTGTGTGTGTGTGTGTGTGTGTGTGTGTGTGTGTGTGTTGTGTGTTCTGCTCCCTCACCCAACTGAACCCCCCCAGATCACTTCCTATTTATCACAGGACTGCACTCGTGTGTGTGTGTGTGTGTGTGTGTGTGTGTGTGTGTGTGTGTGTTGTGTGTGTGTTCCTGTCTGTATTGTCTCACCACATTCTACACATATCTGAAGAGCACTCTGGCAACTCCACGGTGAGTCCTCAGCAAATGTAAATTGTTTCTTCCTAATAACAGCAACGATGGCAGCATAGCTGGGTACAAGACTGCAGGAGGCCTTCGATCTGGGACGGAAGCATGAAATCAGTGCCACTGAAGCCAGGAGGAGTGCGCCACAAGTCCCAGAGCAGATGGCATGGCAGGACTCGAGCAGAGGTGAACGACACCTCGTGAAACAGCATGGGGCCTGCTGCACTTGGGGAAGAGTGGTGTTTGTGTTTGTGTGAGTGAGGACACTCCCGAGATTCAGCCGGGAAGAAGAAATCACCACCGGCTTATGCCTTCTCTGCCCCATGTCTGTGTCTGATGCATATTTATTTTGCCACCTAATCCTCATCCCAGCTTCTTCCTGATGGGAGAAATGTTGTCCCCAGAATTATGAGGCTCCCACATAATAAAAACCTGACCCATTTACCAAGATAACAAGTACAGGTTTTAAATTCCCATCTGTTGTTCCCCCAAAACAGTGATGGATGACAGCCAGAGAAGGTTCTTTGAGGTCTGGACTGTGTCTTAGTATGATGATGGGGAACAAAGTGTCTAAAACTAAAATCCAAAGGGGAGGGACTGTCGGTGCCAGATGAAGGGGTTTAGACCTTTCCCGGCATGAAACCAGAAAGCTCAGGTGTTGGAGCAGGGATTTCTGTGGCTAAAATCGCCTTATAGTGCTCATCAATGAGCAAAGCTCTCTAATGAGACAGGAGCTCCAGTGAAGAGCTTGCCACAAAGCTGGGATTATGGTGGCTTTCTCAGAATACCCAGAATTATGCACTGAGCAGCCAATGGCACTGTTAGAATTCAAACACAGTTTTATTAGCTCAAAAAAGATAAACTTATCCAATGTCAGTCTCTGAGTAAATAAAATCTCGAAGCTATTTTGTTCCAAATTTAAAAATTTTCAATCATCACTTTTGTAATAATTAAAATTTTGGGGGGAAATCCCACTTTTTAAATGGAATCAGTTAATCCATGGGCAAACACAGCAGAGTCCCAGATAAAGTACCTGTGTCATCGCTTAGAATCCACATTTAGTTTAAAATCTCATTTGAAACTAAAAGAAACCAAGAATTCTCAGATAAATCAAAGCCCACATTTTTGGCACATGGTATACTAGATGCAGAGGGGCCTCTTATCACTGTGGAAGTCCAGGAGTTGCTACATCAGAGATGCCAAGCAGACCACATCACAGGAACACAGAAGCCAACCTGATAGTCTTCTCTTGACCAAGGGTGGAAATGCTCGTGTATAGCTGAATGTTTTCCTATGTCCTGCCTGGCCCATGGTCAGGACAAATCTCTCTCACCCGCTGATCCCACAGCCACTCAGACCCAAATAAACACACACAGGCTAGTATTTTTTAAATTATGGCCATGGCAGGCTTCTTAAATTAACCCATTTCTATAAATCTATACTTCACATGCGGCTCATGGCTTACCGGTACCTTCACATCTTGCTTCTCTTGGTGGTGGCCAGCAGCATCTCCTCTGCTCTCTTTTTCTCTCCTCTCTCTTTCCAGTTAGAATGTTCTGCCTCACCTTAGTCTACCTCACCATTGGCCAAACAATTTTATTTATCAACCAATCAGAGCAACATATTTTCACAGCATACAGAAAGACATTCCCATCACTCATGTATCAGTGTTTGAAATGGACTGGACAACTGGACTGGGATACCTTTAGAGGCTGGGTAAATCCATTCATCCTCTTAAGACTAGAATACTCAGGACAGCGTCTCCTTACAGACCAGCTAAGGTGGTAAGTGAACAAGAAATAAAGAACATCAGGCCATGCCTATAGAGCCTAGTGACTCAGGGCCATGAACTGAGCAAGAACCTCGGCCAACATCTCAAGCCCAGATCTCTACACCGCCCAGGGTGCAGAGAACCTCACTCCTCTCTCGGTCCCAAGGGGGTTCTTTTATTGGTGCTGTCACAATTTGCTGCAAGTCTGTATCTTACAATAACAAACTAAATAGTGGGGCCTGTGAGACACTCAGCAGGAGAAAGCACGTGCTTCGAAGGCCTATGACCTGAGTGTTTCCCAGAACTCATATGATGTAAGCAGAGAACTGACTCCTGCAAGCTGTCCTCAGATGATCTCCACATCACAAACAACTGGAGTGTACACACACACACACACACACACACACACACACACACACACACACACAAGTGTGTACACACAAGGGGGAAATAAAGGAAAAGGAAAAGAACTGTAACATGTGTCACACAGGTTTAAAATGGGTGGCAACAAAGCTCCTTGCCTCTTTGGAGATTCTGAGCAAAGCTTTTTCCTTGCTTTCCTAGCTCCCACAGACTTCCTGCTCGACCCAGCTCACACTCTTCCCTCTTGTGTAAACCTCCATGTCTCCTCTGACAGTGATTCTTGCCTCCCACTTACAACAGAAGGACCATGTGGCCATTTGGGTCCACCTGAGTAATCCACAGCAACCTTACAAGCCCCAGGCCCTTAATGCACTGGAGCATATCTGTGCATTCCTTTTCCATGGGAGGTGACATACTCATGGGGTCAGGGGATTTTGATGTGGACATTTTTGGGGGTCCGTTATTCTGTCTGCAAGAGAGGTTTAGTCTCACAGAATGTCAGACTCCTATTGCAAGTTTTCAGAGAATGTGAAGGGTTAAGGAGAGTGCTGGCCTGCCACTAAGAAAATCTTACAAATAAACTGTAGAAAGTAAAAAGAAGTTGGATCAGCCTGCCAGAAAGAAGCATCTAAAATACATATTGAACTTTGGGGTTCGTGATAAAGCCCAATGGTAGAGTGCTTGCTTAGCATGCACAGAATGCTAGGTGGAATTCCAGCACATATCATGGAGATTCCACACAAGAATCAGGTTTGTTTCTGTACTTCTGGATGATGCGCACTGCCTTTCCGGGCATCTTCTTGCAAGCAGATCAGCACACACAGGGACCTCTGTTTCCATCAGATCACCAGCTCAGCACACACAGGAACCTCTGCCTCCATCAGATCACCAGCTCAGCACACACAGGGACCTCTGCCTCCATCAGATCACCAGCTCAGCACACACAGGGACCTCTGCCTCCGTCAGAGCTCACCGATTAAAAAAGAAATATCAACAGGGGACATGAAAGGGGCTGGAGGGAGGGAAGGGAGGGGGAAAGTGATGTAATTAGATTTTAACGTTAAAATGTAAGAATAAATGCATGCCAGGAATGGAACATTAAAGGACCCTATTAGAAGACTTGGACACCGAGAAATTTCTGGATGCCATAACCAACCGAGAGGAGACTGACAGAGAAAATTATCAGAACTAAAAAGCCTCCTGAACATACGAGTATTAGCAGGTCTGCCCGAATAAACACATCTCCCCAGCTATGTGTGTTCCAGAATAACAACATAATTGAAGGATTTGGGGTTTGGGTGAGGTTTCCTTCACCCATATACTCACAGAGAAGAATTAGGGGCTCTGCAGCACTATAAACAGATGTTGGAACATCAGGAGGTGGGGCCTTGTGGACAGAAGTTAGGCCATCCTGTGCATCTCTGGAAGAGATAAAAGATGCTCTTCTTCATGCAGTCAGTTGTATGAGAGGGAGTTATAACTGGAGAGACCATCCCATGTGCTGGACCCATTCTGGACTTGACCACTTCCCTTTCCATTTCTCTACCATGTTCTGAACCAGTCAACAGAGCCCTCAAGTGAGAATTTGACTACACAAACCTAAGTAAATCTCTTGTCTCTATTAATACTCAGCTTTGGGTATTTTGTTACAGCAACAGGCAAAAGAACCAACAGGCAAAATAGTTGGGTAAATGTGTAAGCATGGAGCTGTGCATGGAGTAAGCAACTGATCAGCTCTACCACGTCCCAGCCTTGAACTGCTGAGCTCTGCCACGGGGGACTCGGGAATAAAACAGGAGAGGTAAGGTATAGGGCACTGACTCCATGTATTCTTCCAAAAAAAGACTTCTCCCATCCAGGAGGATGAGTCATTTTGTCCCTTTCAAACAAAACAAAACGGCATGTTGGAAGAGTCCTGGACGAGAGCTCTCTAGTCCATAGAGTGTGCAGAAACGGTGAAGCTATCTAGCTAATCTCTTGATTTCCTCATCTGTAAGATGAAGTCATCATCCTTGAAGTCATAAGAATCCCCCTGCCGTGTCCTCCCCGGTGCTGGGATTCTAGGCATGATCCCCACATCCAGCATACTTAGCTTATCATCCTGTGTTTGTTCAGATTCCCATTCACACATCTGATTGAGTTACTGGGCTATGCAAGATGGCAGCATACTTCTGGATGCATCTCATGACATTTCAATGTGGAAACTACACGTTTGTCTGCTGTCAATCATGTTCTGTGTCTTGAGGATTTGAAGAGACACACGATGAGACTGTTGGAACTTAAGTTTCATCCCTAAGGAAGCATAATAGAAGTTACTGATGGTGAAGTCATTTATATACCCAGTTCTTAACTCCCAAAGGTGATTTTAAGCAATTCGACATATCTGAAGAATTTAGTAAAATTAAAATAATCCCTTTTATTGAGTCAGCTTTCTTTCCTACATTGAATACTGAAAGATGTCAGTTTTCAGCCAGCGTTTTATAGGAGATCCACAGATAGTGGGAGCAGCTGTCACCTTAAAAAAGACCCACAGTGAACTGGGAATGAGTGTGGGACCAGGTCTGCTGTCTCCAACGTTATTTTATTCAGTATAAGTACTGAGTAGTGTCATCACTTTATAAAAGCAGATGGATATGGGCCGTTTGAGTACTGGCCTTGTTGCTGTTAACTATGTCTTTAACTACTCAGCAGTGAAACTTTATGCTTTGTTTTATCTCAAAAGATTAGTTCATATTTGGCATTTCAGAAATTTCTACTCACTGAATAATGGGTGGTAATAATGCCTATGAAAGCAAATAATAAAAGCTAACTGAACAGAGTTCCTTGTGTCACAGTTTATAGATTTGCCTAATTCACACAGCCAGAAAATATTGGGACTGAAATTTGACTCACACTGTGTGGGTGTGACAGTAGGTGCTGTCCCATGTCACTAAGATGCCCTAACTCAGGTGTTCACCCACCAGCTGCTGTGAGCAAGGAGTATCAGCACTACCTCACTAAGAACTGAAGAGGCAGCCCTCAGTATCAAAGAGACCTCAACTGGGTAGAATGAGCTCTTTTGCTGTCTATATGAATCACTCTGTAGATAATGCTATGCCACACCCCCAATTCACATGCAGAACCCAACCCATAATGGACCTGGAGATCGGATTTGTCACTGAGTCATCGGACTAGCACCCCCATACACTGGACACCCCAGAGAGCTCCCCAATCTTTACCTCCATGTGAAGACAGAGACAATAGACTGTTGATGAGCCAGAAAGCAGGTCCTCACCAGACCCTGAGTCTGTCAGCGCCTTGATTCCAAGTCTCCAGAAGAGAAATTCCTTTTGTTCATCAGCCAGGTGGATAGTGGCATTTTGCTACAGAACTCAAACAACTTAAGGCATCAAGAAAATACTTCCCTGGGATGGCACCTTGATCAGCTTCCCATTCCTTGTTTGAATTACTCCCTCCTTTACAGAGGCTTCTGAGGGGCCCTGGTAATCATGTGCACCAAAAACACTGTCTCAGACTCTATCTCTTGGAAACTCAACCTGAGACATTTGGTGCTAGGACTGAACTCAGAAGCAGTCTCAAGAGCCAGATTCTGAGGTGTGATCACTCTCCACCTGATGTGTAGTAACAAGCCCATCACTATCAGCAGGTGAGGGAGTCTTCGGCATAGAGAACTATTAAAATGGGTCAAATGGAGAAGACCTTCTTTGGGGTGATCTGCTATAGGAAGTGGGTGGGTATGGGAGTTCTCACTTGCACAGTATCTTTGGCACAGAGGAAAGAGAGATCATAATCTCCAAGATTATAGAATTCAGACGCTATTGCTGAGTGCCATAGATACTTTGAAGAGAGGGAATGACAAAAACCACCTGTCATTTAAAAAAAAAAAAGCCCTGCATGAGAAGGGGGACATCTTGAGGCCTCCTACGGCCAAGGGCAAACCAGGAATGGGGAAGGATGGCAAGAGCCACCCACACTAGGGTAGATATAAATTCACAGCCAGAGACAAATGGCTCAACTAATTGATTGGTGAGTACCTTGAACAAAACTTTTCAAGGACTGGAGTCAAGATGTCAGTAAGAGATGCGGGTGAGGACTTATGGGAGAGGAGAGATTCTGACTGAGTGCCGTGGGATAGTGCGTAATGTCACCCAAGTCCACAGAAGCCCACGTGACAGAGACGACAAGGCTGTGGTGTTGGCAACACACACCACAGACCACCACCTGGAAACCGGCAAACTAGAAAAAAAATGGCATGGATTCTCTGAAGAAGTTCCAGCTCAGACACAAGGCCCTGACAGGAGGGGACATTGTCCTTCGGGGTGCAGTAGCATCATGAAAATCATGGTCAACATGTGGAGCTGTGTCCCCAAAAGCTACAGTGGATGTACAGTGCATGGCAGGGTGATGATTAGGAATGGCCTCACTCTGCCCAAACCCATGACAGTGCCAGGAAGTTTGTGTTTCCTAACCCCACGACTTTCGGCTCTGCAGCCAATCTTAACTATGGGTCCAGAAGTCCCAGGAGCAAAAGGGTTGAGGCCATTAACAGGTCATAGTAACACTCCATCTAAATCTGAAGCTACACCTATTGCCTGATGGCTTTGGGCTCTGCATTCCCTGAGTTCAGCAGACACTAAAGTGGCCATCTCGTGTGAGAGGAAATTAGTTTGGCTACTATGGGGTCAAAGTGTATGTGGCACAAGGCTCTCGGGGAATCTGAGAAGTTCTCTTAGTGAACAATAATAGCTAAATACACCACAGTCAGACAAGGATTAAGTGACTGAGTTTTCAGATCTACTAAGATCTACCGACCCACTAAGCAGTCCTCCCAGGCTAACAAGATGATAATTAACAATGAGGGTACCTTGGGTGGGTGCAGGAGGAGTGGACATTTTCAGCTAAGATTCTCCTGCAGCAACAAGGATAGAACTCTGCCAGCAATCCTTCAGAAGGTCTCCCAAAACTGTGAGCATGGAATCATGATAGGAGAGATGTGTCTGTGAGGAACACAGGCGAAGAGGACTGCATAGGGAAGATCATTGTAGATCACGTGGTGTCCACCCAGTTTCCCTTTACTAGATTGACATATCCTGACCCAGTTGTTAGAGTTGGTGGACAGCTGTCCCCTTTCTCGGTTGATTGTGACTCCATATCTGGGGAAGTTCCCATCCCCAATCCCCCTTTATCCTACTTTACACCATTCTCTGCAGATTTATCTTCAGAGCCCTGCCTCAGTAAACCACAAACACCTAAATCTGTGTATCTGAGGAGCTTAACCGACACAACTGGGTGCTTGGCTAACCCACACTTAGCATCTTTCTCCAATTATTAACTGGCTGTGACGTGCACACCTGTAATCCCCGCACTTGGGAGATGTAGGCAGAGGAACTGACCCATAAGTTCAAGGCCAGCATAGGATGTACGGCAAGACCCTTTATCAAAACCCAAACAGAAAGAAAAAGAAAATGAAGAAGACAACTCAATTAAAGTCTGAGTGAGTTAGTATGATAGGACTGATAGCAAGGGGCCGTGGCAAGAAGACTCCGTATTTTAGAAAGCTTACTGTCCTTTCAGAAGACCCAAGGCAGGTTCTCAGAACCTGTGCTGGAGCCTTACAACTGCCTATAACTCCAGCTCCAGGAGTATCTGATGCCTCTAGTCCCTGTGAGCACCTGCGCTTACATGTGCATGCCCAAACACAAACACAGCCTGCATAGAATTAAAAATAATAAAATTAAATCTTTTAAAAGGTTGTGTGTGTGTGCCTGTGCACATATGTCTGTGTGCATGTGACTGAGTGTATATGTGTGTCTATGTGATCTGTACGTGTATGTTTATGACTGTATGCATATGTCTGTGCGTGTATACATGTGAGTGTGTCCACATGTTTGAGTGTGTGTATGTGTGTGTGTGTGCATTCATGCATGTGTGTGATGCAGTATAAATGACAGGCAATGCAAAAAGCATAGCATAACTACTTTTTAAAAGGTTGATATCTGCCTGCACATAACACTGCTTCACCGACAATTACCCAAGCGTCTAACTGGGTTGTTTTAACTCATTCTTGATGCTGTCACTTACTGAAGCTGCATCCCACTTGTATGAGTGGATTTTGATCCGTTTTTTCAAAAGACACTTTTCTTTACAGTTTTTGTTACAAGATTATTTTCTTCATGATTCTCAGAACTCATCACCAAAACCTGGAGAAGAATTTAATTGCTTTAAAACATAATTTCTCTCTTGTCAATAATAATTGTGACGCCTTGTCAACTACACAGTTTTGCTCGCAGCTTAGGAACATGGCAATCTTGGCAGAAATTCTACCAGAAAGCCAGGTCTCTGTGGTGTACGCACAGAGCTGTTTTCACTTTTCATGCAAGCCACAGAACACAGGCCCTGATCAAGGCAAAATGGCGGCAGAGAACTGGATGTCTCCGTAGGTGAAGGCACTTACCTCTAAGACTGGTGACCTGAGCTCCATTCCCTGGACCACATGGGGGAGGGAGGGAGCAGACTCCACAAAGTTGTCCCCTGACCTCCACACATGTGTCACGGCTCACATGTGGCCACACATATACATATGTATGTGCATGCCCAAATAAGTAATTAAAAATTGGGATGACTTTTAAAGGGATCACTTAGACAGGTCCCTGCAGCCAGCCTCATGTGCCAGCCTCAGCCCTGTACAGTCCTGTACTCATCTGAAACCTCTACATCTGAAAGGCCAGGACCTGGTGTATGTGCCAGCCTCGGCCCTGTACAGTCTCGCCCTCGTCTGAGACCACCAACAGACAACTGGAAGACCATGCCCAGATGTAGGGCTGAGATTCCAAGTTATAAAAGTTTTGTGGGTCTGGAGAAAAACTCCAGAACTACTACTTTTGAGTAGACTTTTCCCCAAGTGTATCAGCTGCTTTTATGTTGCTGTGATAGAATACCGTGGCCAAAATCAACTTCTAGAAAGAAAGTCAGTTTTGGCTCAGGGTTCCAGAGTCCACCGTGGCAGGGAGAAGCATGGGATGCAGGCAGGGGCAGACAGCTGCTTGGTTACGTCTTCATCTCCACACTTCCTCCAGCAAGGCTGCACCCTCTAAAGGTTTCATAGCCTCCCCAAATAGTGCCACCAACTGGAGACTGAGAGTTCAAATATATTTGGCTCTGGGGGTACATTTAGAATCCAAACCACCACACCAAGTTCATAAAGGTGGAGGAAGAGGACAAATTACATGAACTATATACATGCCCCATCCAAATTACAGTCATTTCTACCCAAGCCAGCCATGTCGTGAGAACCCAGAGTTCATTACGGCATTTCTCCTCTGCCAAGGGCTGGGAGAAGGTGCAGCATGACATTGAGGCTTCTGGTCAAAGTGTCTGCCAAGCACTTTTTGATGTATGTAGACCCCAAAGACACTAACCAACACCTGAAGACCATGTGATAGTTTCCAGGGAGCCTATCCTCTGGCTACAAAAAGAGGAAACTAGTTCCTGTATATTTGAACTATTTATATCCCTCATGATACTATAAAAATTTTCCATATACAAAATATAAAAAATGGGGAACTACAATTTATAAATTACCCTGTGATATGACATTGAAATATTGAAAGTTACCACAGTTATTAGGCCTTCAGAATTACAGTGTATGTTATACTAGGTCTTATGGCAGCTCTCTGCCCATTTGCAAAAGTCACAGCTTCTCTGAAACATATGTCTACCATTCCGGCCATTTGGCTTGCCATACTTTATATGTTCTTGTATATAAGTAATAGAGGATTTGTGAGGTATTGGAGTTACCCTGTTGTAGATGTAACCAACCGTCTTATTAAATAAGAAACACAGAAACAATGTAAAAGAGAAAGCCAAGAGGTCAGAGCTCAGAGCTAAAATCTCACCCTTCCGCCTGCGGTGTCCCAGCTTCCCAAAAGAGAGCTGTTTCCCTGTGTGTAAGTCATTTCATAGTCATTCTGCCTTCTCATTGGTTGTAAACCCAAACACGTGACTGCCTCATCACTGTCTGAATGTACAGCCCTCTAGGTCTTAAAGGCATATGTCTCCAATGCTGGCTGTATCCCTGAACACACAGAGATCTATGGGATTAAAGGCGTGTGCCACCACCGCCACACTCTGTCTATGGCTCTAATAGCTCTGACCCCCGGGCAACTTTATTTATTAACATACAATCAAAATCACATTTCAGTACAATTAGAATACCACCACACCCTGTGGTAAATTATTCTTTGTATTTTCTAGAATGTTTTTTTTCCATTCTAATACAAAAAAAATATTTTTCATTGATAATATTACCTAAGTCCTTATATGGATGTGATTTGTCTGTTTCCACCGTTCCATTAAATCTCCATCCCAGGGACAAATCTAGATTTCATTAACCACTCCCTTACTGATGGAAACTGGGGTTGTTCGGAGTCATAGAGTTTTCATGGTATAATTAACATTTTCTAGTACTTTTTATCCCACTGGTGTACACTAGTGAGGATAGTCCTCTGTGTGTCTTGTCTGTCTCTGCTTATTGTGTCAGTCTATGTCACATACACATGCTGTATATTGTTTGTCAAGTGATACACATATGTGTGAATGTGCATATACAGGTCTTCTCACGTATTCATATCACTTTCATTCTTGATTGAGCTCACATATTAAAGGTCCTAAGTCCATGGCCTGTGAGAGGCGGGCCACATCTTCCCTACAAGTGCTGCCTTTACCTGCCTGATTCAGACTCACACAGTGTCTTCCTGCTCCTTCAGCTTCCTGGCTCCGAAGGGCGGGTTACCCACCTTCCCTTCCAACCTGGGAACATTTGTTCATATCAGTGGTAAATCAGATTTATCTTCAGTATTTGATACCTTTTGTGGGCTTTGTTCAGAGTCAGTCACAGTGAGCAGAGTCCGTTTTCACCTCTATCAACATCGTTAATTTATTTTCAAAGAC
This sequence comes from Peromyscus maniculatus bairdii, assembly GCF_049852395.1. Classification (NCBI taxonomy): domain Eukaryota; kingdom Metazoa; phylum Chordata; class Mammalia; order Rodentia; family Cricetidae; genus Peromyscus; species Peromyscus maniculatus. Next base: position 4,050,691 of record NC_134866.1, on the reverse strand, counting down.
AGCCACTCTTCATTTTTCTCTTGTTATTGGTTTACAGTTTAAGTCCCCTTTCATCGTGGTGCCTTTGTTCTTCTTTACTTTTGACATGTCTGATTTTGATCCATGTTTCCTGAGATTAGTCAATAGTCAAAGTGTTCTTCTACCAGGTATAGACTTCGTGGAGTTGCTCGTCTTTGGGGGGTATTTATTGCATGTTTCATTAAATTCTTGACTTGTTTTTATTTCTCGTGTTATTACTCTTTAACACTGCTTCACGGGTTTGTTTTTGGTCTTGTTTGAAGTCAATACTTGGCTCACTAACTTTTCTGCCAACTTTTCCTTGTGGTTTAGATGCTGAGTGTCTCCCCAGAGGCTCGTGTGTTGAAATCGGGTCCCAGATGGCAGCACGCCTGGGATGTCACTGGATGGTGGAGCACTGACTAAAGCTCCCAATAGAAATGTCTTTAAAGGAGGCAGAAGGGCGTAGCACAAATTGTTAGAAGGTCTTATTAGTAAAAACAAACCTGGAGCCAGGTATTAGGGTGAACACTGAATGATCAGAGAAGCAGAACAAGCCACAGCCACCTCACCTCGCCAGTTGCTCAGCTGATCTGTTTCCTCAAACTGGAAGCCTCTGAGTCCTCATTCGAATGGGTTTCAGCTGAACTGCTGTTCAAAAGCCTAAAAGCTTAACCAACTTTCCTCACGCCTTGTATACCTTTTTGCTTCCTGCCATCACTCCCTGGGATTAAAGGCGTGAGTCACCATGCCTGGCTGTTTCCAGTGTGGCTTTGAACTCACAGAGATCCAGATGGATCTCTGCCTTAGAAATGCTAGGATTAAAGGTGTGAGTGCCACCATTTTCTGGCCTCAGTATCCAGTGGCTGCTCTGTTCTGTGACCCCAGATAAGTTTATTAGGGTGCACAATATTTTGGGGAACACAATACCACCACAGAAGTGTTTCAGTATATAACATTCCTGTTGTGATTCAATTCCAAATCTCAGTTTTATCATGATCTTTTTTGTCCTATTAAGCATACCCAAACATTTGAAATAAGTCATCAATGCATGGCTAATTTTTTGAGTATTATTTACTCACAATGAGTTATTACATTAATGAGGGCTGTAGAACGTACTTTGTACATATTTAGATGGCTTCCCAGTCTAGAAAATGACAATAAAAAATCACATCAGTCTTCACAGACCTTGAAGTATGAAGACAACACTGGAGCTTTATAGCAGGTGAGTGGAGCTTTAACAGAAACAGTGATGTCAGAAGGCAGTCCAGACCAGCCACAGGCCCAAGGCCCTGGGACAGTCAGAAGAGGGCGTCCTACAGATACTTCAGTCTGCCCCAGAGTTCTCCTGGACAAGGATTATCATGTTCAAATTGCCATTTTCAATAAGAAAGAACAAGAGAAGCCTAGGAACATTCCCATTGTATGAAGCAGTATTGCTGCTACAGTTGCTATGCTATTACAGGTTGTTACTCTAGTCTCCATGCTGAGGTAGTGTGGTTACTACCGTCACCATGCTGAGGTAGTGTTACTACAGTCACCATGCTGATGAAATGTTACTACAGTCACCATGCTGAGGTAGTGTTACTACAGTCACCATGCTGAGGTAGTGGGGTTACTACAGTCACCATGCTGAGGTAGTGTGGTTACTACAGTCACCATGCTGAGGTAGTGTGGTTACTACAGTCACCATGCTGATGAAATGTTACTACAGTCACCATGCTGAGGTAGTGGGGTTACTACAGTCACCATGCTGAGGTAGTGGGGTTACTACAGCCACCATGCTGAGGTAGTGGCATTACTACAGCCACCATGCTGAGGTAGTGTGGTTACTACAGTCACCATGCTGAGGTAGTGGCATTACTACAATCACCATGCTGAGGTAGTGTGGTTACTACAGTCTCCATGCTGAGGTAGTGTTACTACAGTCACCATGCTGAGGTAGTGTTACTACAGTCACCATGCTGAGGTAGTGTGGTTACTACAGTCACCATGCTGAGGTAGTGTTACTACAGTCACCATGCTGAGGTAGTGTGGTTACTACAGTCACCATGCTGAGGTAGTGGGGTTACTACAGTCACCATGCTGAGGTAGTGTTACTACAGTCACCATGCTGAGGTAGTGTTACTACAGTCACCATGCTGAGGTAGTGGGGTTACTACAGTCACCATGCTGATGAAATGTTACTACAGTCACCATGCTGAGGTAGTGTGGTTACTGCAGTCACCATGCTGAGGTAGTGTTACTACAGTCTCCATGCTGAGGTAGTGTTACTACAGTCACCATGCTGAGGTAGTGTGGTTACTACAGTCACCATGCTGAGGTAGTGTTACTACAGTCACCATGCTGAGGTAGTGTGGTTACTACAGTCACCATGCTGAGGTAGTGTTACTACAGCCACCATGCTGATGAAATGTTACTACAGTCACCATGCTGAGGTAGTGTGGTTACTACAGTCACCATGCTGAGGTAGTGTTACTACAGTCACCATGCTGAGGTAGTGTGGTTACTACAGTCACCATGCTGAGGTAGTGTTACTACAGTCACCATGCTGAGGTAGTGTTACTACAGTCACCATGCTGAGGTAGTGTTACTACAGTCACCATGCTGAGGTAGTGTGGTTACTACAGTCACCATGCTGAGGTAGTGTGGTTACTACAGCCACCATGCTGAGGTAATGTGGTTACTACAGCCACCATGCTGAGGTAATGTGGTTACTACAGCCACCATGCTGAGGTAGTGTTACTACAGTCACCATGCTGAGGTAGTGTTACTACAGTCACCATGCTGAGGTAGTGTGGTTACTACAGTCACCATGCTGAGGTAGTGTTACTACAGTCACCATGCTGAGGTAGTGTTACTACAGCCACCATGCTGAGGTAATGTGGTTACTACAGCCACCATGCTGAGGTAATGTGGTTACTACAGCCACCATGCTGAGGTAGTGTGGTTACTACAGTCACCATGCTGATGAAATGTTACTACAGTCACCATGCTGAGGTAATGTGGTTACTACAGCCACCATGCTGAGGTAGTGTGGTTACTACAGTCACCATGCTGAGGTAGTGTGGTTACTGCAGCCACCATGCTGAGGTAGTGTGGTTACTGCAGCCACCATGCTGAGGTAGTGTTACTACAGTCACCATGCTGAGGTAGTGTTACTACAGTCACCATGCTGAGGTAGTGTGGTTACTACAGTCACCATGCTGAGGTAGTGTGGTTACTACAGTCACCATGCTGAGGTAGTGTGGTTACTGCAGCCACCATGCAAATGCAAACATCTACAACACATTCATCTCATTACTGCCACTTCATGCCTCAGACCACCGGCTCCCTCCTTCCTCCATCGCAGCCCTTGGTTACCAGTAGTCCGCTCTTGGTAACTGAATGACTTTATTTCTTCTTCCCTTTTTATGACCGGTCTGTCCATTTGATTGTGTGCCCTTTATCACCCTGAGCCTGGCTTATTTCACACAGAACGTATCTTCAAGTCCTTTTTGCATGTCACTACAAGTGGACACATTTCCTTCTTTAAAGCTGAATAAATATTCCATTCTAATTTTTCCATTCATTCATTCATTTACCTGTTGGCAGTGATTACCAAATCCCAGCTCCATGACTAAGGCTAAAATGAGCATGGGGGCAGAAGAACTTTTGTTTCCAGCTCTTTGGAATGAAAACAACCCCAGAAATGGGACTGTTGGTCATGGGCCTTTCCACTTCGTGTTTCAGGAGCCTCCACATAATGCCAGCATTACTTTACCTTCTTGTAACACTGGGTAATGATTCCTTTTCCTCCACACACTTACCAATGCTCATCTTTTATCTTTATGAACAGCCATCTTTAATACTATAAAACACTCACAAAGCAGTTATAGATGACACATAGAAATACAATGTTCTCATGCTCAAGAGTTAGAAGAATTAGTACATGATTCAGTGTGATTCTTTTCAAACTCTGCTATCAAGTTCCTCTCTTATAAGATATGGAAATGTGGGAAAATACAGAGAGGGAAATGTGTGATGATGGTGAAGGTAATAAATGCCAAAGCAAAAACAAAATCACCAACAGCTGAAGTCAAGGTAGGAAGTGGTGGGGAAAGATTCTCCCTCAGAGCTATCAGGACGAAATAACCCTCTGGTGCCCTGATATCACCCTTCTGACTCCAGAATTTTGAGAAAAATGCTATCTGAAGCCACTGTGTTCACTTGTTTGAGGGTCACGAGGAACCCGACTCACCTTCTTACTCATCCTGTACCGGGTACCACCTCATCATAGGCAGCATTCACACTGGGAGGACATCACTTTCTCCACCATCCTCATCCTCCAGTATGATGCCACGTGTCTGACGCATCCTGGGTTCTAGAGAACACACACGGATGGATGCTCCTCTCACTGCCCTGGGCTCTGATGCAGCCTGCCTCCCCCTTACAGCTTCTGGACCACACAGTGGCCTCTGCTCTCTCTGCAAACTGACCTCTGCCTGGCACTTGAAGATAGTGAGCATTGCACAGAGTATGTTCATCAACTCTTCGAAGAAAAGAAGTCATGAGTCGGGTGCTCTGGCCAGAGTCCTTTAGTGACCTGGTGAGTCTGAGTCACAACAACCCAACTCTGGAACATGTGGATTCCCTTACTCTAAATTAGAAGCGACAAAATTGGTGAGCTACGGCTGTCAACATGCTCAGTGGCACACTAATCTGCCACTTTGTTTTAGCTGAGCGGCAGCCAGCTAACTAGAACAAGGAGGCTCTGTGCTGTGGTAGCGGGACCCGGGGCGAGGGCTGGGGGGGACTAGACTGGGGTTGGGGTTGATCCCTCTTGACAACTGAATGTGAGTGCTACTACATCTACAGCAATCTCTGACGTGTGACCCAAATGGTCATACATAAAAACTCACCCAACCATAGTTCACACCCCTGCATCCCAGAGCCCTGCTCGGCAGTCTTCTCATGGCCCTCCCGATGGAGCTACACACTCCTCAGCAGCCTTCCCCTGACTGTCAGAGGTCAGACTCTCCTCTCTGTGTACAAAGCTCAGACGACTAATGGAATCCATTGCCGCAGAATCAATACCTTCTTCAGTGTTTGCCCATCATTCGCAGGGAGGCAGGCACTAAGACAAAGCATTAGCCAATATTTTTTATTGGATGACAGCCAGAGTAGTAGGAAACCGGGTTTTAATTTCCCTTCTTTATGGGTTTCCAAGGAGACCAGTCTGATAATGAAGGACACGCTCTGTCAAGGATGTGCCCTCCCACACATCCGTCCTGTTTGCTCTTACATCCTCACTCACATGCGGTTTGTTGTCAGTATGGCCTATAAGCACGCCTCCGTGATGCAGCGTTAACTACCCACTCTCTGGATGCCCTGGGCTGCTTGCCTTGGCTTGGCAGCTACAACCACAGGACTCTGCAGGGACCAAGCAGAGCTGATGGAAAGGGTATCAGTCCTGTGCAGCTGTGGATTTCCAGGTCCTGCCAGGATGGTGGCCAACATCGGCCATCTTTGATAACTCTTTTGTGCAGAGGACAGCGATTACTCATCTCATGGAGAGAACCAGCACTGACCACGGACTGAAGGAACTGGATGTGTGGATGCACGATGGCTTCCTAGGCAGAACTGGCACTGAGGAAATGGCAATGCCCACAGACTGTGCTGGCCCTGTGACTCTGATCATGCTCCACACCTGAACATCTAGGCTCTGTTCCAAACACCAGGGGTCTGTCGGGGCTGGCTCATTGCCCCTTCAAACACTTATTCCCAGGGCACATGGCCTCTAGGTTGGCTCAGAATTTCTCAGTGTCTCTTGAATGTAAATACCGGGCTACAACTCTCTTATCAGGGGAGGATGCTTTGAGCATTTTAACTTCCCACCCCCACCACCCAACCACACAGTGTCAGGCAACTGAGCCCTCCAAGCTTAGTTTTTCTGCCCATTATCAGCACTTGCTTTGCTTAAAGCAGCCTCTCCTTAACAAGGGTCCTTTAAGCACAGGGTACAGCAAAGGGAAGGCCTTACTGTTGCCTCCATGGAACCCGGTGGTTTTGTTCTGGTGACAATCGGCACAGCCTTTAACCCACCCTGACAAGGAAACAGAGTTGGACCCAAACACTGCTAATGAAGTTACATTTCTCCAAACTCTCCTGTCTTCCCAATCCTGCCGACCACAGCAGTCTCCAGGCCTCCTGATTCTTGTTTCTTAACTAACCGGTCTTCAGTCCAACAACTCACATTCCAGGCTGTAAAAACGGCTCCGTGGCTAAGTGTGCTGATCTTCCAGGACAGGAGTTCAGTTTCAACACTCACGTCAGGGGGTTCACAACTGTCTGCAACTACAGCTCCAGGGGGACCCATCACCCTCTTCTGGTCCCTGTGACCACCTGCACCCAGGTAAAAAAACAACCACACCAACGCACATGTACACATGCACATGACTAAGACTAAAAATGACTTTTAAAAAGAGCCTCAGATTCTGGCTTAAAGAGGGGGGGCATCTGTGGTTGGTATGTAAAATGAATTAAAAAATTCTTAATAAAAAGAAGGGGTGCTGAGAGCACACTTCCTATGTCAGCTCCCGAATGTCTAATGTCACTTAGGGAGTGGTCATCCTAGCACCCACTGGTCAATGTGTGGCCTCTCTTTCCTTCACAGTGACTACTTGTTCCTCTAGGTCCACACACATATCCTTGAACAATGACCTCAAAAGTCTCCGCCTTACGTGTGTAAATCACTCCTTGCAGCTCCTCTGCTGGCCATGGCCCTGTCATCAGGACCCCGTGTTGACACCATTACAAAGCTGCCACCCCACTTGGCCTGTCTGTCCTTTTCCCCACACTCATGGTCAGCCACTAGCATCCTCAAACAAGGTCTTCCGGAAACAGTTATTTCATAGGCCAAAGGAAGTGACCTGTGGTGGAAGGCCCTCAAAGACCAGATGACCCTGTTCAACCCTAGAACATGGCTTCTCTCCTGCCTCCCACCCCAACCTAAGCCAGAGCTGGGGGGGGGTCTCCCTCCCAGGGTCAATGGAAGCCTCGGCAACCTGACCTCCCCATGAGCAGTGAAGGAAACTTCCAGCGCCCTTTGTGTGTGGTGACTCCAGGCAATGGAAGGTCATGGTGGTGGGGTCTTTTACTCTCTAATCAGATGCAGTTGGTATGAACAAAAGCCACAGATGCACATGAGAGCATGGATGTGGGCAGTTATGAAATTCACGTCACCTCAGCTCTCAAAAGGAACCGTTTCTCCCTTCCTCCTGGATCTCTCTCTCTTCACCATTGTCTCATGGGTAACCCCCTTCCCCCCCCCCAGGCATCTCAAAGCCCCTCCCTCCACAGGCAGGCCCAGCTTCTGAGAGGGCTGCCATGCCTTAAGCTCAGCAATCACTGGCCACCATAGCCACAAGTGATTCATCCTTTCCTGGACCCTAAATCTTCAGATCCTTATACCACATCTAAAGCCACGGACATCAATTGTTGCAGCTCCATCTTTTCTTCATAACTTAAAATATCCGGTAATTCTGGACACAGATTTGCACTTGACGCTAATTGGCTGGAGTCAGGAGGGTAAGACCGAGGACTGAGTGGTTTCTGTGTCTCACTCTGAGTGGACTGGAGCCCTCTCCCTTCTATCTCTCCAGAGTGTATAGTTTACTACTATGGCCTAATTGTGTGTCTTGTATACAAGTGTCATGAGGAAATCTTTGTTCCAGTGTGGAGGCATTTGAAAGTAGGTCTGTGGAAAGCAGCCTAGTCATTGGGTGGAGCCATCATGAATAGGACCAGTGTGTTTATAGAGAGAAGCCCAGTTTCCCTGTTCATCCTGAGGAAGACCTAATGAAAGTCAGCAGTCTGGGACTTTGAAGAGACTGATCGTGTGATCTTGTGTGTCCCATGCCCTGACCTCTATGACATGACTGCCTGCTGACTCTAAGGGTTCCTGTCCATGAGATTTTCTATCATGGTCCAAATAGATAGAGACAATGCCTGAACACCAGTTCACATGGGGCAGGGCATCCAGCAGCACAGGCCCTTAGGACTCTTACTTTATAGTTCTGAGGGACAGCATGGGCACAAGGTCCTAGGGGTCCTTGTGAGTCTAACTGCTACCAGAACGTAGCCCAGGAATGTGAGGTGTTCCTCCTTAACTTGTTAGGCATCTCCCTCTATTTCTCTGTCTCTCTGTCTCTGCTCCTCCCTCACCCCATGTGTAACATGGAATGCTATCCTGAACGGTTTATTATATGTTGAATTTTTATGTGCCTGGTGAGAAATGGTTGGAAAATGTACTCAATTTATAGCTAAGAGCTACAAATAGTAGCAGAGCCATTTACATCTCAATGATTGCACTAAAATGGTTAAAGTATGATGGTTAAGAGCTAAGTGGTTGAGGGGGAGAGGAATTCCTTGCACTCTGCCAACAGGACTGGAATTTAGCAAGGTGAAACACCAGAGAGCAGAGGTTCCGTTACAGGAACTGAAATAATCCAACCAACCTACTTCCCACTGCATGACAGTGGCCAGACAGTGAGTGACAAGACAGAACACCCAAGTCATGGCAGGTCACAGCTGCATGGACTCCTGCATTGCCATGAAGCCACGGATGCTAATTTTATCTCTTAGAAACATGCAAAGGAGTAAAAATCTTGGAAGGTTAAATAATTTGCCTATGGTATCCCAAATAAGAAGGGATGGAGATGAAGCTGACTTTCCAAAGCCTGGGCTGAGGACACTGTACCTCCCTGCAGCTCAGGAAGATGGGCAAAGCCTGTGCCCAAACACTAGCCCAGCTGGCATCACTCCGTATGTCTACTAGCCAGGATCTCTCGACAAAGAAACAGACAGAAATCACAGGCCCAGCAGAGGGCAAACCCATAGGGAGAAAAGCCAGCTCAGATAACAAGACAAGTCTTCCCCAATCTGTACCTAATGTCCAACTAATCAAATATCCATGCTTTGTTCTTAGCAGGTGAGGCCTCTGTGGAGGGCAGCTCATCTCTGTCACACTTGCTGCCACCATCCTCACAGGCTGCTGAAAGCAGGTGCCAAACAGATGGCTCGGCTTGCTTGCTTTCAACACTATGGAGTTTTTCAGGCAACATCCAAGATGGGGCCCATGGCCATGGCATGCCACCTGCATGTGACTTGGCTGGTCCTAATGTTCTATCCACCACCTGCACACCGCCTTATGCCTCCGTCAAAAACCACTGTTCCATGTGGGGTGGCACATGGTGCCTCCCTCCGGTCTTGCCTTCAGTGAAGAAGCTATTCTACCTTTAGGGCTTCAAAAGATGTGTCAAGGAATGATGTCACTTGCAATAGAAGGTGTTACTTCAGCACATGGCTTAAAGCACAGCACAGAGAAGTTTAGAGGACACAGTTCAGCTGCCCAAGACACCGTCTGGGTCTTTGCACAGCACTCACATCATGATATGCAAGAGAGTGTGATAGAGAGGAAATGAATGTAGACACAGCTTGGTGACCTATATATCCCTTGGTGACAACCTGGCAAAATAGACACTTGGAAATTTCCATCTTGCTAGTAGCAAGTGTGTCTTTGATTATTGGACTCAAGGTTGGCAATGTTTGGCCCATGTCCAGGATCTTTCTGAGCAATGCACAATAGTGAAGGTGAGAGGATTCCAGATTGTGGAGCCCCAAGTGGGTGAGGGACTCCACCTGCTGGCCCTTGGTCTTCTCTCTCCATGTCTGAATATGTGCCTTCTGTAATGTCATGGATGCCATTTTCACAGAGAACCTTGACCTATCACTTGGCAAAGGAACAGGCTCCACAAGTTCATTTGAGATGTGGGTCCTTTGCAGAGTCTTTTCTCCTAATTTCAACAAGCAAGAATGCACTACTTCACAAAGGAGACCTGGTCTATAAGAAACTAGCACTTTGCCAGGCTGTGGTGGCACACACCTTTAATCCTAGCACTTGGGAGACAGAAGCAGGGGGATCTCTGTGATTTTGAAGCCAGCCTGGTCTGCAAGTGAGTTTCAGGATAGGCTCCAAAGCTACACAAAGAAAACCTGTCTCAGAAAAACTGAGAGAGAGAGAGAGAGAGAGAGAGAGAAAGAAAGAAAGAGAAAGAAACTAGCACTTCATGAGAAAGTTCACTCTTTCATGGCTCACTGCCCCCAGATTTTCTCAGCCCATGTCCATCATAGACCTCAACCACTATACTGTGTTTGATCACAGATCAACATATATAGGTTGGCCATAATTACTCTCTCTACCAGGATTCAGCCATGGTAATAGAAGAGTACCCATAATGCATCAGGAGAGGAGGGTTCTTCAGTGCTCTATAGCCTTCCTCCCCTCCATAGATCATATGAGGATGAATGATACTTAGTCATTCTTCAGATACAATTTGAAATAATCCACTAAATGCAACACCTAAAGAAACTGTGATGAGAGCCCTACTTGCCATCAAGTGTGAAGGTCTGTGGAGCTAGTAAGGAGACTTGTTTATGATGATAGATGTGACCTGTCTTCTTGGGAAAAGGGGCCACCTGTACTAAATAAATCTTTGCTGAGGTTCAATCCTCAAATTGTATCTTAGGTGATGTAGGCTCAACTGATTGCATAAAAAGACGCATCTTATAATTTATACTCCTTAAAGTCCTATTTACTTCTACTGAAAAATCTGTGGACCATGGAGGAATAGTGTGATCATCCTGCTTCTACCTGTCAAGGGTTGGGATCACCAGTATGTGCCACCATGGCCAGCTCTTGTTTTTATCCTAACTAAATTTGGGTTCTTTTTGAGTGTCCTATTTATTTCTTGTATCTGGACTTTGTGGTTAAATCCTGACTGTCTCCATCCTTTTGCTTCAGCCTGTGTTTATATACTCATGAACGTACACACCCAGACACCCTGTTCTTCAGGGGTAGCTCCTGCTAGACAGTCACAATCGACATCTATCACAGTCTGGAAAGCATGCCATTTCCTAAGGTGATACACAATGAAACCAATTATTCTTAGTTATTTCTTTTCATTATTCCTCCCTTCAGTTCTCTAGTGTTTATTATGTGCTGGGCCCTAGGTTAAGTGATGGCCATTTGCTACCTCATTATGTTGTAAACACCCCCAGCAACTTCAAAGCTTGATGCCAAGAGTCCATTTTCAAGTGACAATGAAGTGTAAGTAGGAGATCTGCAGCAAGTCCCATGCTCTGACTCCTTGCTGTGGTCCAAACTACAACGTGTATTGCCACATGCCCACGTGCATCAGTGGCTCTGCTCCCATGTGCCTAGACTGGGGTTCAGTGAGTTTAATGGACCCAAGTTAGCTGCAGACTCTACACCCCAGCTCAGACTGTGATCAGAATAGCAATTTTACTAAAGCCCATTAGATCACCAGGAGATTTTTGTCTTTTTTAATGCTAAGTCCCCTCAAGGTCCTAACATCTTATCATCAAAGGGACTGTCAGAAAACAGACGATGTCAGACCGGCTGCTTCATATCTGCCCTGTTAATCAGGTGTGCACTAAGGAAGAACCTCAGGCCATGGTCTCCATCGGTGCTGAGCATTGTTATATAACGTCAAGAGCAGAGATTAAGAATGGCCAAGAATACCAGAACAGGATACCAAGGCCGCTGGGAGGATGTTGACTTTTAAGCAAAAGACTTCAATACTGATTATAATGCTAGTGGGTTTTTTTTTCTTTTTATTTTAGATACCCAAGAGGGAGTGGATAAAAGACATCAGTGTTAGATCCCAGTCCTAATACACAAACCACATCTTAACAAAAAAATCCCTCTCAGAAGTAAAATACATGTCATCAATGTATACATTAAGCTGTTGTTTTCTGTATGGTCCAGCATATGATCTCAGGAACCTAGCTGTGCTTCTTTCCAAGACTTGAGACCTGAATTCCACCTTGATCCAGTGTTTCTTTCTGCTGCTCATGGAGATTGGGTCAGTGATGCCTCACTCCAGGAGTGCCAACAGGAGTCAGCTTAGATTTTTTCTTTGAGTAACTTACTCCTGAATAGACGAGAGAATCCTAAAACCTAGTAGGTATCGACAGATAACATGAGTCTTCTGAGGCTTCTAAGGATTCAGTGTTCTGAATGACCAAAGGGACAAAAGATAGAAGAGCTGGAACATAAGTTAGCACCCAAGGTGTTGATGGAAGTTCTTCTCTTGCCTGCCTGTGCTGCAGAATAATGCTCTTATACACTGTAAAGGTTTGTCGCTCTAACTGGTTTAACAAATCACTGATTGGTCAGTAGCCAGACAGGAAGTATTTATAGGCGGGGTGACCAGACTAGGAGAATACTGGGAAGAGGAAGGGTGGAGTCAGGAGTCACCAGCCAGAGGAAGCAAAATGAGAATGTTGTGCTGAGAAAAGGTACCAAGCCACATGGCTAAGCACAGGTAAGAATTGTGGGTTAATTTAAGTGTAAGAGTTAGTTAGTAATAAGCCTGAGCTACCAGCCAAACATTTATAAGTAATATAAGCCTCTGTGTGGTAGTTTGGGAAGCAGCTTCTGGGTATTTGGGAACAGGCAGGAAAGAGAGAAACATCCACTTACATGTGGCACCCAAACATTTGGCAAGAATTTTCACATAAAACCCGAGAAAGCTTCAAAAAGGAATCTAAGCCCACAAAAACAGAGTCAAACTTGACTTTTTGGTAATTGCTTTTTCTCTGGTGGGCTCTATTTGCTGGTGGTGAGCAGAGGCAAGTCTCCTTTAAGAGACAGTTTCCTGATTCAGTGTTAGCAGTAAACACTGAATGGCTCTTTTAAGACTTATATGGTGTTTATGAGCAGCAGGCAGCAAGCTACTCAGGCATGGATCTAAAACCTCCCCAGAGTTGGGGGCAATACAGATGGCTCCCATCAGTGCCCATACAGAGAGCTCACTGGAGAAAAAGCAGTTACCAAGAAACCAAGTTTGGCCGGGCGGTGGTGGCGCACGCCTTTAATCCCAGCACTCGGGAGGCAGAGCCAGGCGGATCTCTGTGAGTTCGAGGCCAGCCTGGACTACCAAGTGAGTCCCAGGAAAGGCACAAAGCTACACAGAGAAACCCTGTCTCGCAAAACCAAAAAAAAAAAAAAAAAAAAAAAAAAAAAAAAAAAAAAAAGAAACCAAGTTTGACTCTGTTTTTGTGGGCTTAGAATCCTTTTTTAAGTTTGCTCATGTGGAAATTCTTGCTGGTCCCTCAGACTTATTACTAACTAGCTCTTACCCTTAAATTAACCCATAATTCCTTTCTGTATTTAGCTATGTGGCTTGGTACCTTTTCTCAGTGCAATATTCTCATTTTGCTTCCTCTGTATCTGGCTGGTGACTCCTGACTCTGCCCTTCCTCTTCCCAGAATTATCCTAGTCTGGTCGCCTTACCTGTACTTCCTGCCTGGTTGGTTACTGGCCAATCAGTGTTTTATTAAACCAATTCGAGTGACAAATCTTTACAGTGTACAAGAGTGTTATCCTACAGCACCAAGGTCACAGTATATGTGATTTATTTAGTAAACAGTGAAAAGTGAAGTTTTAAATCATGAATCTGGTGATAGGGGAGGTTTATTAATAAGAAATTCTTACCATGTCATGTGTGAACACAAAATTTGAAAGCAATTAAGCCTCATCCTGAGCCTAGTGTCTGCACCACGGGAAGCATTTGGTAAAAGCACCATAATGACTCCTATGGTTAGTAATCTTCTGGAGGGCCAGAGAGTAGTGGCATTGACAAGAAGGCCTGCATTGTGGTGGGTGAACTTTAAATGTTGGCGGAATCTACATGAAGTCATTGAGAGATTAAGGTCATGATTTACAGAGCTTGGGGTGGGAAAGATACTGTGCCAGTGATGATTGTAGCCTTTAACTCGGAATTACCTGGGAGACAGGCCCCTGGGCACACCTCTGGGAGATTATCTTGATTGAGTTAAATGGTATAGGAAGACCCATCCATGGTGGCGGGCACCATTCTCTGACTGGGATCCTGGGCAGTGTACATGGAGACAGGGAGATGAGCCACTGTGTATCCTTTCTCTTTGCATCCTGATGTGAAGGGGATAAGGCTGGTTGCTTCACACTCCTGCTGTGCTGGCTTCCCCATCATGATGGATGGTTTGCTTAAATCGTGAGCCCAAATAGGCCCCAGCTCCTTTAAGTTGATTTTAACAGAGTATTTTATAACAGCGATAGGAAATGAAACTAAGATAGAAACTGCCTGGGAGAAGTTTGTGGTTGTGGTAACCTTGACCATTGGGGGTCTAAGGCTTTAGAAGTTCTTCCCAAATAGGACTACAATGTGGAAGAATTTGAAGTTTGTTTGTTTGTTTGTTTTGCTTTTTTGTTTTGTTTTGTTTTAGAAAAGCCCTTGAATGCTGTAAACAGAACTTAGTGGTGTATTCTAATGGGAAACAGTAGTGCTCAGAGAAACACAGGAGAGACTCTCTCGGGAACTGGGCTACGGACCATTTTGTGATATTTTGGCCAAGAAGCCGGCCTTCTTCTGCCCATGTCCTGAGAACCTGAGCTAAGTTTAATTAAGGAAAACTGGCTGATCTGTTCAGAAAAAGAAAGGTGAGTGTATGTGATTAAAGTGCATACAACAAAGCAGCGAGACGTCACTCTTAAGAGACTCGTGTCACTGAAGAGAAATGTGTGTGGAAAAACTTAAAAATAATAAAAATGAAATAAAGAACATGACATAATAAAGAACACAACCTAGGTGCTTTAAAAATGAAGAATAAAAAGAATGGTGGACTGTATCAAGAGAAGGACAATGGCTTCTCAAATGTCACAGGAAGGGCCAGCCCACAACAGACGGGAAGCCACAGGTCTCCAGCTGAACTGGCCCAGAACCAAACCCAAAGGAGTATTTTGAAGTGCTTTCTTCTTCTATGAAGAGCAAAATTAAAACAAACATGTGTAACAATATAAAATGTTGACTAGACAATTGTCAGTCTCTGCACATTAGTCTAGGAAAAAGCTTGATGCATTAGACATTCCCGAACCTGGTCAGAACGGGACCCTTACGAGGCTGAGGGAAGTTGTGCAATAGCACACGCTGGGTGCTCTGAGCCTTGGTGTCTGCAGCTCTGTCCCTATAAAGTAAAAGTGGGGGCAGCATCTCTAAGATGGCCAGGCACAGAGAAGTCTTTATAAAATATTTCTCCCACAGACTCTGATTCTTTTCCCTGTGTAAGCATTTCTGTCTTGCTCATGGGACCACTAGTGAAGGACACAATAATTTAGCTCAAGTGAAAGAAAAGAAAAATCTGTTCTTACTTCATGATCTCCTTTAAGGGCCATATTTAATGGGGATTAAACCAGAGGGGAAGATAACTTTGTGCAGTTCCTGTCTGTGCTCCTATTTATTCCCTGCTCCTCATTCGGCTCACAGCTGTTCTCGCATGTTTGATCACTCAATTGTGGAAGTAATAGAATATCAAGGTCGCCCTGTGCGATCGGCTTATAGAATACAAACCAGCATTTCCAAATTCTAGAATCCATCTACCCCACCTATCCATCACACACAGCCACTTCACTGGTGGTCCTTTTCATCCCCACAAATGGTCCTTCCTTCTAGCTACATGTCATGTATCCACTCCAGGTTTTTGGGTAAAGTTCCAAGCTTACATACCTCAGACACCTCAGACTGAATCCTAAGAAAAATGGTGTTACTGGTTGAGGTCCCATCTCCCACCAATTTTATGAAAAATGCTACAAGTGTTGCTAAACATCTTGATTTCCTCATCCTGTCCTTCTGTGTTGTTTGAACAAGGGGCCATTGACAGAAACCAGCATTATCACAACCATGTGACCCAGGCAACCTCTGACCCTTCTCATCCAGGCTGACACTTTGCCTTCGACCTGCTCTTCTGACCTCTGGGCCTACAGGACAACCTGAAGGGTCTGAGCCCTCAGTCCTGAGATCCATTTGTAGCACAGAATCCAGCATGCTGGACATTTAAATGTTAGCAGTCTGAGACTGACTCTTACCCTGGTTCTTTGGGTGACTGATGCCTACTTTGGCTCTTACTTGGTCATTCTCCTGTCTCCACAACTACGATATCCTCAGATAGGGGTAAGATTAGCACATAGGCTGTATGGTTAACTGCATCTCACAAGGAAGATGTTCATATTTCAACCCCAAGCTCAGTCAGAATCTGGTACAGAGTCCAGCAGATATTATTTCTAAGAACTTTTTATAACTAAAACTTGAATGCATGTTTTTACAGAAGAAATTTAAGAGATCTGGTAAAATGCAAGGACTGCGTTCCAAACCCATGTTCTTCCTGAATCCAAAGAAAGTCCCTCACTAAGTCTGTTCGGTCTTCAGATGCCTGTATTTTATGTGCAGTTTGAAAGAACATGTCTGAACATCGGACACTGCGGTACTCACATTTCCACTCCCTATGAAGATCTTTTCCTTCAGCCAATAGCTAGCATCATTTAACAGCCAGCATAAGCTGCACTCGCCCTACCCCACCATGTCTATATTCAGTCTCCTCAGCAGCAGGATGGTGGCTGTGTGGCTCATGATGTCAGCACCATCGACAGCTCCTCCTCATTCAAACCTTTAACCAACCCAGTGTGGCTGCACATGGGGAGACAGAAGCGAGTGGGAACTTGCCTGATGTGACACAGAAAAAAGACGTTAAACTGTCCTCCACTACCTTCTACTAAAAATGATACACTGGACATCTTCTCGGCCAAATGTGTCTACACTTCTGTAATTCATTATCTAAATGGCAATTTGTGATTATGACTGCTGAGTTTTGAAGACTTCCAATGTATAATTTCCAAATCATTCTCCTTCCCAGTTTTTCATTTTACAGACTGGTTAGGGATTTTAAAAAAAAGATTCATTTATTCATTCATTTATTCATCCCATTGTATTACAAATTCTATCACACATGGAAGTAAACCATTTTCAGATGAAATCCCACCCAGATGCAGTGCCCAGCTCTTTCTCTCCGTGAGCCTCTCTGAGTGTGCCCAGCTTGTTGCTAGCCATGCAGGATGCATTGTGGAACTCGGGTACTGTGCCCCCTGACACCAGAACCTGGAAATCTGGGCCTTTCCCCAAACTGTGTGCAACACACATTTGGAAGCTCTGCAGTCTTGCTCAAGGGCCTCACCTCAAGATTCAGTGGTGACTTTATTGGAGAGAGCTTCGTACCTCAGTTTCAGATACCCCAAAGGAAGATAGAAGCCAGGTCAATATGTAAACAGAGGCTGATTTTGTTTCTCTTCACAATGTACTGTAAAGGCATCTTTTCAACTGACAGCCCCTGTCAGCTTTGGTCTGGAAGTTCCAACCCCCATTGAGGCTTCGGGGACTATCACACCTACAAGGTGGGGCCAAGAAAGGACCCTGAAGACCCGAGATCCGGATGTGCCGCCCTCTCTTGGTTCCCTGACCCTGGATGCTCGAGATAGACCAAACAGAGTTCTCCAGAGAACACCGCCAGACTGCGCTTCATCTTCCCCAGTCCCTGTAAACTATCCCTCCATTTGTGAGTTACCCCGCAAAATAAACCTCCCTTTTAACTACGTGGAGTGGCCTTAATAATTACACCAATAAGCCCCATCAGAAAATCCCAAGCACAATGCAGGCTGTGCTGAATGACATGAGTCTCTACATTAACATCCTCTCAAAGGCTGAGGCCGCCATCCAAAGTTCTCACTTCCAGGGGCGTTGCGCCAAGCTCAGGCATGGCATGCACTTGGTATCCACTTTGCTTTTTCTTCCCCAGGAAGGGGTGGGCACTACCGCACACAGATTATCTCCAGGTTAATTAACCTTTAGGTGAAAATGTGGGATCCCCGTGACACTTCCTTCTGGTTCATTATTCTCAGCCTGAAAAGCAGCGAGGGGCTGCAACAAATACATTAATTAGAAAGTGATTAAATGCACTTGCCTCCATTGCTTCGGTGGTTAATCATCTCTGCGAGATGCCTGAAAAGTCACCCTCACCAGGAGGCACAGGGCAGGATGAGGCAGCTGGAGAGTCCTACTCCCTCCCATCTCTCCAGAAGGCAAGAGGGAGCACTCACCAAGGAGCTGCCACAAATACACAGTGGAGTGCCCCGAGGCAGCCCGCTCACCTGCTCCTTCTAGAAGATACTGGGCATCCATCGCTGCTGCCAGAGCAGAAAACACCAACTTTCCCATGCACAGGAAAGGCACTCAGTGTTTGTCAAGGGACTCGTGATCCTGAGATAAAAGTGGCTGCCATAGAAACCAACATCCCTGTGAGGAGTCTGCATCCCGGAGACACGACCGAGCTACATACCATTCTACCACAGTGACTCCGACATCTTACTTCCACTCACCCTGGAACATTCTGGAAAACTGAGTTTGGCTTGGGCAGAGCATCAGCTGTGGGGAATACTCCTTGCATGCTTTTCTGGTCTACCCTGGGGAACTCCCAGATGCTTTTCTTCTCTGGGTTTCTCTTCTAGGACGTGGACAGCTTCAGCCAGCCACACTTCCCAACATCCCCAGCCTCCCCTGGCAGCCTTGTTCCTCTCTCCCATGTCCCAGAGAACCCACGGGGATACATTTGCCTGTGAACCAACATTTGCTCTTTGCATGCTGTTCACACCCACGTGCTCGGGAGTTGGGAATGGGGTTCGTTCGGCACTCTGGGGGAAAACAGTGGGTTTTCACAGACAGCATCGTGGAAACATGGTGTATAGTGTCCTCTGAAAGACACGAGGGGAAAGATCAGCGTGCTACAGCTCTGACGCAAGGGTCCAGGTGATTAAAAGACCCAGGGCCAGGGTTACCTGAGTCTAGGGTGTGTTGCAGAAATAGGGAGACTCAAGGAAGCCAAGGTCACTCCGTAGGGAGGGTGAGGACGCTATGGGAGACAGCCCTGAGCACGGTGCCTCTCACTGACTTTTGCCCAGCTCTCTGCCAGGACCCATCCCTTCCTGAATGCTCCCTCTGACTTCCCACCAGTCCATAGGGGTTACTGAAAAGTATAATTAAGTCTGACTACAGGCAAAGTCTATGCATCAAGGATTTTTGATGTTTTTGGCTTTCTGTGGGGAAAACAATTACCCAAAATGGAAAAAAAAAATAATCCAAAGCAATTGAAAACCTCATTTTCCCAGTCTCCTTCAGTCCCTGCCATCGGCAAGATGGTTCTGTGCCCAAAGCCTTTCCCTTCCCGCTGCCCCTCTGTCACCTGGGGCAGAGAAAGTCGAGAAAATAAACCGTGTTTCTCATGCGAGTCTGTACGGAGAACCCCAGCTTCCCCGTTGCTGGCACTGAGACCCTCCTCCACTTCTCATGGGCTCTGTTGCCTGATTTGGAAACAACTAATGGTCCCAGCGTCCTTCCATGGCTCATTCAAAATCGAGGTTCCTCCCATCTCTGCTGCTCTACAGGGCAGAATCCCTGCTGTCATAAAAGGGAAGTGAAGTCCTTTCTCTCCGCAGAGCCTAACGCAGCTGCGTTATATTCTGGGCATCCTGCAACAGGACATGGTTGCCTGCTTATCTTGGGTGTTTTTATTCGGCAGGTCCATATACGGAGGCCTTTCTTACCCTTGGTGCTTCAGACACGGCTGTGTGTGCGAAAGGGGTCCTTGCAGTTGTAATTGGACAGATTATGATGAGGTCATGCTGGAGCAGTATGAAGCAAATCCAGCATAGAGGAGGGGATGTACAGACAGACACATGGATACAGCAATGTCCAGGAAGTACTTTTGTTCACAAGCGATGCTGGTGAGGGACCATGTGCCATGCAAAGGTCATAGAGAGGTCCAGAGCAGTCACGTTCTCGATCTCAGACAGAAGATTATTTCTTACAATTATTTTTATTGAAAATAGATTCTGATTACAATTTCTTGTCCCCCATCTCCTTCCAGATCCTCCATATTCTTGAAGGCATCATGACTCCAGAGATCAGTATCTGTTACTGGGAGACAGAATAACATTTTGTGTTTCATCACCATGACAGACACTCCAATACACTGCTGTGGTCTCTCCTGAGAAGTTCTTACACTGGACTTTTCTTATCAAACCTGTCCTAGGCAGGCTGTGTGGTGGAGAATTGCCCTTAGACACAGAGCCCCAGATAGAGCCCAGGTAACAAGGAAAGTCTTCAGATACAGTGGGAGTTCAGAAGCCTGATGCAGTGGCGTGAATCAGAATGGCCCCCATAAGCTCATATTTGAATTCTTGGTCCTCAGTTAGTGGAACTGTTTGGGAAAGATTAGGAGGCATGGCCTTGTTGGAGGAAATGTGTCACTGAGGGTAGGGTTTCAGGTTTCAAAAGCTCATACCAGGCCTAGTCTCTCTCTCTCTCTCTCTCTCTCTCTCTCTCTCTCTCTATATATATATATATATATATATATATATATATATATATATATATATATATCCCTTCCTTCCTCCCTCCCTCCCTCCCTCCCTCTCTCCCCAGAACTCTGTCTGCTTGCCCATTACCATGCTCCCCAGCATGATGATCATGAACTAACCCTCTAAAACTGTATGCAAGCCCATAATTAAATGCTTTCTCTTATAAGCTGCCGTGATCATGGTGTCTCCTCACAGCAACAGAACAGTAATCTAGAGACCAGAGGAGCCTGGTTGGTTCTTGCCTCTCCCCATGCACACATCTAGTACAGAGTGCAAGGCACAGAGCTGGCTAAGAATGGTGAGTCCTGGGTCTCTGGCGTCAGTAATGAAGTGCAATCTCGTCTACCCTGACAGCTCAACTCTAGTGGTGGCCAGCTGGAGTTCACATCTCTGCCCATCTCTGCTCAGCACAGACCTGCTAGCTCTAAGCTCTGACGGAGATCCAACACCGAGGCTAACAGGCATGCTGCAGGACCCTAGGACTCCTGCAGCCAGGGGCTCCAAAACCCAGCAGAAGCAACTCCCTTATAAAGGTGGGAGGAGAGGAAGGTCTCCTGGGCTACTGGCCTCAGCTGGATCATGTCATGGCACACCCAGCCCTAAAGAATAGGCTCTAGTAATATGCCTGTCTGGGGACTTGAGCAACAGTGGGGTGTCTCCCTAACTGTCAGGCTATCGGGCTGTCCTTACTCTCCACCGCAAGCTAGTTCTTTGTCCACCCACCACTTGCTTAACAGCACACTCTGCTCAGCCTCTCCCAGGATCTCTGGGACCGGATCATCATCAATGTGGGACTCTAGGACCATGTTCCCTAGGGATTAGGAGGTCCCAGTGTCGGGTTGAAACAGCAAGGGAGAGAGAGCCAAAGTGTGTGTGTGTGTGTGTGTGTGTGTGTGTGTGAGAGAGAGAGAGAGAGAGAGAGAGAGAGAGAGAGAGAGAGAGAGAGAGAGAAGGGGGCTCAGCAAGAGGATGTCCTTGCAGCCTCCAGCCTGCCTAGGCCTAACCTTAGTTTCCTGACTCAGAGTCAGAACCAAAACGAACCTCTGATACTGACCAACACTAAGACATCCTTGGGAGATATCACCACCCTGGGACCCCTACCAACAGCACCCTTGCATGGCTAAGGAAGTAAAAATATTGCAGAGGAATGTACATAGGAATGAGCGCATAGGAGACCTGCAGCCTGGGAGTGGTCACGGGGACGCTCTAAGGAGCCTGCACTGAACCCCTGCAGCCTGCCCTGAGCCCCTATGCTGCTGATCAGGAACTCAGAAAAGCCGACACCCTGAGCAGACTCCTCCTCCCCACCATGGATCCCTCTAGCTCCCTCTGCTGCCCCAGCCCAAGCAGGGCTTCCTGGAGCTGTGAGACATGGAAAGGATCTTCCTTTCCCCCATATCATAGGTGACAGTGTCATTGAGGTGCTGTCCCAACATCCCCACCTTGAGGTGACCTTGACTCTGCACCACAGGCAGGAAAGTCGCTCTCCTTTCCGTCCCACAGGAGGGAGCTGAGTGCCGCTGACTCACCCAGAGGAAGCATTTCTTCCTTCTCCCTGGTATTTACACCTATGAATTCTTAACATTCTAATGACTTCTAAATATGCAGAATCATTTCCGAGAGGCATTCCACACTTTATAATCGCTCCCATCAACCGACCCATTTGGGGAGCTCGCCCCTGGAAAGGGGCACAAGCGATCTGTAAATTTAATTTACTCTCACATCTGCTGTCATTACCTCTGGGCCTCCTGGGCTCCAGAACTGTCCAGGGCTCACATGTTCCAGCGCCTCGTTTTTGTTGTGGCTGTTTTTAATTATAAGCACTTCCACCAAAATGAATCACTGCTTAAAATTCCAGCCGGGAAGCGATATTTTTTTTCTACTCAGCTAAACTGAATTGAAGCCCATTTAGGCAAGAAATGCAAAGCGTCAGGAGGAATCGGCTGTGGGAGAGAGCTGTCTGCTCACAGCTGCTATCTCAGGTCTATCCTCAGGAGGGCAGGGGACTGGGATTTCACAGGCACAGCCACCTTGGTTCTTCCCAAATGGTCATGGACAGACTGCCACAGACCACAGCATGTGTGTGTCGGTTTCAGGGCAATAAGGGCAGAGTGCACGTGGCCTTTCATGCTTCTCTCTGAACTGCATGTGTTCTCTCAATGTGGCCCAATGCACACTGACCAGTACGTCTAACTGCCCACCCCTCTCCCCTGCTCCAGCCGCTGTCGGTGGATATTACATAGCAGTATCTCGGAAGCACACTCACGATGCTAGACTGTTGAGAAAAAATGTCACAGGTGAAGCCCCAAAACAGACACTGGAGGGGCGTCCAAGATGAAAGAGAAGTGTGAAGAAGGGGTGCAAATGGAGGCAGATGGTGGGGTGCCGAGGCAGAGTGCTCAGCGGAGAGTGAGAAAAAGGTCCATGCAAAGCCTCGCTGGCATTAGTATTGGATGGCAATCTCTTTGAAGGAAGTTTCAGCTCAGGAAGTAATCAACTCCAATAGCTGCAGGAAGGCCCTGAAACTGATGTAATTCCCTTGGCCCCTCACTCCCTGAGTGAACGGTGAGTGCTGCTGAGACACTCGCAGGTAAGCTGCACTGCCGAGAAGAAGCAGAAACTGCCAGCATGCTACCTGGAAGACACGCAGACAAACCGAGTCACCAGGAAAGGAAACCTTTCAACCCGTTGTGTTATCTGCAGGCTGGGCAGTGCACTCCAGGTTTCTGATTGCTGTGATCGGTTGTCGGCTTTGGTGATGCCCCTGGTTTCTGAGTCGTTTCTGATCCCATAAGTTACCCCTCATCCACAGTCATGTATGTAACCCCAACAGGGATCCAGGGAAACCTACCTGGATATTCATACCATTCCATGCCTCTCTATCTGCAATCTAACACCTTTGGGTTGAGAAAAGAGTGTTCCCAGAAGCTGTACAGAAAATGACAAGCTTTTTCTGTACAGGATGGTCAGGATGACATCAGCATGGGACAGCCAGAGGGACAAGGTCTCTGGCATAAAAGGGGGCTTAGGTGGACAAGGGACTTGAGATGTGGTAGGGTGGTCATCAGTAGGGAAGGCCCTTCTGGAGGGGCAACAGGGCCTCACTAAGAGAAAAGAGCAAAGGACCAGGAGAGGGGTGGGAGCAGCAGAGGAATATTTGATGGGGGTGTGTTATGGATGAGGGGAGGCTGGGCAGACATGGGTCCTGGGTCCTGGTGTGAGGGATAGAGGCATGGCAGCTGTAGGTAAAGTCATGGGCAAGTCTGGTGGAGGTCAAAGAACTGCTGGGTTTCTGGGAGATGAGGGATGATAAACATTCTAGAAAAGAGACCCACAAGATCCAAAGCCTCAGAGACCCGTGCAGTTTTAAACACACAGTCCTTAATTCGGTGATTTCTTTCTTGTAACCCAAGGAGAAGTAGGGCATGACTACCAATAAAGATTCATTAAAGGGATTTATGTACCTTAAGAAAACTATCACAGGGAAGTCAGCCTCCTATAGGGCCCAGGCAGGCGCTGGCTCAGAGGTGTGGCTTCTATTCCACCATCACCTTAAATAAGGGCTGAACTCATTGACTCCATGCTAATGGCTAATGCATGGAAATCAGGCTTTGGAGGATGGGGCGTCTTCAGTGACCTCCTGCTCTGCCCTCTTTAGCAAAGTTTCTGTTCCACAGATGAGTTTGGTGGTGGCTGAGGCCACATGGCCCTTTCACAGAA
Source organism: Peromyscus maniculatus bairdii (assembly GCF_049852395.1). Taxonomy (NCBI): domain Eukaryota; kingdom Metazoa; phylum Chordata; class Mammalia; order Rodentia; family Cricetidae; genus Peromyscus; species Peromyscus maniculatus. The sequence goes on along the minus strand of NC_134866.1, from coordinate 4,026,629 downwards.
CCCCATGGTAGCACTCCCACCATTTCTTAGTGGTGCACACCTCGGATGTCTGTGTGAACCCACTGACATGCAGGGCCACACCCCTGGAGTTCACCTTCCTGAGCTCAGATTAAAAAATAAATACACACCAGTCAAAGCATAGAGGATCAGAAAGTCAGGCTTGGCCAGGCCCCCAGACATGGAACTCATCAAATAAGATGTCTTGGGCATGCAAAGAAATCCTGTCTCCTGGTGGATTGGCACAGTGTCATATCCTGTCACAGCCCACCACGCAGATGTTACTACACTATAATAGAAGGCCTAGAACCATTGCTTGCTGCAGTCTATTACTGAAAACCATCACTTGCTTCTGTCTGTTTGCTGAGACTGGATTCAACTCTACAAATGCCAATGACCTTTTAATAGACAGCCTTAAAATGCCTCATCTATACTGAACTGAATCCCTTCCTTTCCCAGCCCACATCTCATCGGAGCATGTTAAATATCAACTCATGGAGGCAATGTTTCCCAGCTTGCATTTCTCTGAGAAAAGAGATTCTGTCTCCCTGCCCGATAAAGAACACACTCAAAAACAGATTTAATTCGAGGTAATATACTGAAACTGTGGTCACGAGTGTTTGTCGGGGTAGAAAGCTTGAGTGGGCACACTAACCCGTGCCTGTTTTGAATGAAGTGACAACTAGCAAGTGAGACTTTCTAATACTATTTCTCCAACAAAGAGAGAACAAACCAATGATGTCTTGGGTTTGGTCATGTGCTCCCCTTTCCTAGGCTGTGATGGAGTCCACAAGAGGCATTGCCAGATGTCAGACCTTCAGGCCAAACAGCTCTAAGCATAGATGCAGAAGTCAAGGTTCTCCAGAGGAAAATAAGTATCCGTGTGCACATGTGCATGTGCGTGCACGTGCGTGCGTGCGTGCGTGCGTGTGCGCGTGCATGTGCGTGTGCGTGTGCGTGTGCGTGTGCGTGTGCGTGTGTGTGTGTGTGTGTGTGTGTGTGTGTGTGTTTATGCACAAGTGTGTTGTGTGATTAAAGAAAACTCACTATTCTGGCTTCCATCATAGGACAGGATAGTTAAAAAAAATCAAAGCAAGAAACACCCTGTCTGTACCCTAGAGAGGTATGAACCCAGTATCTGCTCAGTCAGTGAAGCTAGCTGCCTCGCAGTCCCAGTCTTGTGCTGAAGGTCATTAAGATTCCTGGAGACTCTGATCTTCAGTCCATCTTTGAAAACCAGAGCAAGTGGAGTTAGAGATCAGTGATGGAGAGCAGCTTCTTCAGAAGCAGGACAGATGCACGTACAGCAAGAACAGCAGTAAAGCTAACAACACTGCTCTTTCTCCAACCTCTTTTGATTCGGGCCACCCTTGGAAGGTGCTGCCTGCTCTGAAAAGTCTCCCCCCACCCCGGCCCCAGTTAATTATTTTTGGGTGTGTCATCAACAGACCTGTCCATAAGGCTATCTCTGGGTTGAGTCCTGTCAAGACGACAGTCAAGACAATCAAGAGTAACCAATACCAGAGGAGAACGTGGGAGAGGTAAGTGAGAGAGGCAGCAGCAGCTTCTATCCAGAACAGCTCAGTGGTGAAGAGCACCGGCTGCTCTTCCAGAGGATGCAGGCTTGACTCCCAGCACCCACACGGCAGCTCCCAACCATCTGCAACTCCGGGAAACTCAGGGAAACCCTCTCCCTCTTCACACTTCTGTGGGTACCAGGTACACATGTAGTACACAGAAAAACACCCAGACACATAAAAGAAAAACATTTTTTTTCTGAAATTTGAGCGTTTTGCTACATTTTAAAGAGTCTGTTTTCTGTGCCTGCCTCTTCATAAAAGTCACCTCCGAGAGTTTGTTTTGGGGAGTGTAGGCATCCCATGACAGACTCTGGTTCAATGTTTCAGCATCATGCCGTCCCTTGTGAAATTGCAGCCGTGGTTCCATATGTGGAGGGGCAGGGTCATGCTGGAGAGGCACCCTTGAGACCTTCATGCTATGGTGCCAATGCTTGTCCTCCTGAATGTCAGGCTGGAGGGAGGAAGAGTCTGCTGGGGGGAGGGGGAGGGGGAGAGTCCTTGCTGCTTTGGCAGAGGATTGGCGTTCAATGACTGGCATTCATACGCTGGTTCCCAACCACCAGCAACTCCAGTTCCAGAGGATATGATGTCCTTTCTGATCTCCATAGGCCCAGCACACACATGGTACACATACAAATACTCATACACATAAAATAAACAAATTTTAAGTCTGAGGCTGAGGTGACTCCAATACTTTCTTCTGACCACCAGGCATGTATGTAGTGCACAGACGTATATGCAGGCAAAACACTCATATACAAAAGATAAAATAAATAAATGTAAAACATAAAAAAGAGATACTGGGATCCTGTGATACTGCCCAGGCATCCTAGAAAATTGGGACAGAGGATGCAGTGATGAGCGAATGTTCTGGATGGAAAAGCAAACCAGAAAAGGAACTTGCTGTGGGATGTTAATGTATGTCCTGTGGGAGCCCTTCTTGGGTTCCTTGTGGCGTTACCCAGCAGGTTTGCATAGAGGATGATTAGGACCATGGGCCTGAGTGCAGGTGTCTGAGATGGTCTGCACTTGGCTGTACTGGGGGATGGTCTGTATGTCAAGTTGCTCTGATTGGTCAATAAATAAAACCTGATTGGCCGTGGCTAGGCAGGAAGTATAGGCGGGACTAACAGAGGAGAAATAAAAGAACAGGAAGGCAGAAGGAGACACTGCCAGACACTGCCAGGACAAGCAGCATGTGAAGATGCTGGTAAGCCACGAGCCATGTGGCAAGGTATAGATTTGTAGAAATGCGTTACTTTAAGATATAAGAACAGTTAACAAGAAGCCTGCCACGGCCATACAGTTTGTAAGCAATATAAGTCTCTGTGTTTACTTGGTTGGATCTGAGCGGCTGTGGGACTGGCGGGTGACAGAGATTTGTCCTGACTGTGGGCAAGGCCGGAAAACTCTAGCTACAGGAACTACTTGTCCTCAAATGGCTGAAGTACCCTGTGCCGCCCCTTCGGCACTAGCAACAACCCATCCATCTTCATCCTCTTCTCCTAGGACTGTCCTCTGCGAAGCTGGCAGAATGGGATCCAGGAACCAGAGCCTGTTACCTGGGAATGGCTGATGAGTTCTAGCTATTTGGTCACCTTGGATTCATGCAAAAAAATGTTCAACACATTTTTCCTCTCCCCTAAGGGTTGGGGACACAGGATGCAAAACCCATCATCCCTGGGCTTCTCTATCTAGAGAGATGGTCACAGAACAGACCTCATGCATCTTCAGTATGGAAGGAAGAACTTCAGTAGCAGCCATGGTGGAGGAAAAGAAGCTTCTATTAACTGGTTCCGGGGGCCCTAAGTGAGGGAGCCCCACAATTTCAGTATGAAGCTAAAGGTGTGGGGAATGAGGAAAGGGGGGGGTGCGGCAGACAAGAAGATCACACCGTTAAGTCTTCATTTATGTTTGTTGTGTTTAAAGATGTAGCAGTGTAGTACACATTATCATTCCAGATTTGTGGGTGGGGGGGGGGGGGTTGGTAAAAATTGTTTTTACAGTTCTCTTCCCTTTGTCAACCGGAGCCTCAACATTTCTTGTCATCTCCATAGCCCAGCTCTGCAGCACTAAAGGTCCCACTCCAGAGGGGGCCCAGTCCCGTTCTCTCTTGTTTCACTCCTGACAGACATTATAATGAAGCGTTTTCCATTACGAAGGTTTCGGAAAACGAACAGAAAAATACAAATTACCTTTACACGAAATCAAAGCTGGTTACTGGTGTGCGCCAAGCCCTGCCTTAGCAACTTCAATCCTCACCTCAGCTCTTTGAGACAGAGGGGTCAATGGACTTTGGTTCCAAACCTGGGCACTGCTCAGGCCAATGTGGGACAGGTTTCGGCATCTCACCAACAACATCCTACCAATAATACGTAAGAAGACATTTGCATAGCATAAATGTAATTGTTTGAAGTAGAACCCAGTGATAGTACATTCACAGCATTACGGAATTGTGTTTCCATTATAATTCCAAATTATTACTATTGTTCCCAAGGAAAATCGTCTAATCTTGCTGGTTCCTTCATCCTTGTCTCCGAGCCTTCCATGGTGTTTCTAAGGACTTCCATGGGCTGGGTCTTTCCCAAAGAGAATCATTAACAGCATGAAAGCTTCTGCATTGTCTTTCTTCACCCTGCACTGTGCTTCCCAGGATCCCTTATGTTGTAGGACTGACCAGTCCATTGCAACGTTTTAAATCTGTAGATTATGCCATTGATGGACAGACCAATGTCCATCTGTCCCTTTGCTGGTGGATGTTTGGGATATGCCACCTCTTAGATATGGTACACATGCTTTGAGATATAAGCACATATTTGCTGAGTACATCCTTGCAATTATCTTGCAATTCCTAGGATGTATCTAGAAGCAGAACTATTGGCTTACATGTACTTCTATGTATAACTTTTTGAAGAACAACCACACTGATTCCCACAGAAACTGAGGAATTTGTATCTTCATGGCCAGTATAGAAGTGTTCCAAATTTTCTACAACTGCACCAAAAGTAATTATTTACCTTTTAAAAATAAAATATAATCACCACTCCAGAGAATAGGAAGTGTTGTACCATTGAGAGTTTGTTTGCATTTCTATGGCAACTAGAAATGTTGACTATTTTTCACGTGCCTGTTCAGGCACAGGCATATAGTTTTATATTCTGTGAAGGTTACATTCAGTACAGGTTATATTCTGTACAGGTTATATTCTGTGCAGGTTATATTCTGTATAGATTATATTCTGTACAGGTTATATTCTGTGCAGGTTATATTCTGTATAGATTATATTCTGTACAGGTTATATTCTGTGCAGGTTATATTCTGTGCAGGTTATGTTCTGTACAGGTTATGTTCCGTACAGGTTATGTTCTGTACAGGTTATATTCTGTGCAGGTTATATTCTGTACACATTATGTTCTGTACAGGTTATATTCTGTATAAGTTATATTCTGTACAGGTTATATTCTGTGCAGTTTTCTGGCCAGTTTCTAAAGTGGGCTGTCTTTCTGTTGCTGAGCTTTTGGGTTTCTTCCTATATTTGGGGTCCTAGGCCATTAGCTGACTTTTGAAGTATGGCTTCCTGTTTTAAGGAAGTCTTAGCCATCTCATTTTCTATTGTTACTTATATTTTTTGTTTTATATAGAAGATTCTGGTGTCAAATCCTTGATCTTTAAGATTGACACTTACGTTTTCTTCTAAGACTTCTTTGTACTTTTGGATTTTTTTTTTTACTTAGATGATCATCAGTCCACTTTTATTTAGTCCTTATGCACAGTGTGGGTGAAGGTCCAATTTCATTCTTTTTCACTTAGTCCTAGCAACACTGCTGGAAAGACTCTTTTTTCTCTAGAGTATTCTTTAGCATTATCATGGGTGGGGGGGGGCGATGTAGAAACCTAGTGGAGTGGAAACTCCCTGGAATCTATGAAGGTGACCCTAGTAAAGACTCATAGTAATAGAGGATACAGAGCCTGAACCAGCCAGCTTCTCTAACCAGGCAAGACTCCCAGTGGTGGGACCAGGACACCAGCCCAGTCACAAACCCTTCGACCTGTACCTTTCCTGCCTACAAGATGTGCTGGGGTAAAGGTGGTAAAGAACTTGTGGGAATGGCCAACCAATGACTGATCTGACTTGAGGCCCATGGCCTGAAAGGGAGCCCGTGCCCATCATTGCCTGGATAGCCAGGAACCAGAAGGCCAGAGACCTAGGATAGAACCAAACATACCTACAAAAAAGTGTCAGTGAAACGGTTCCTGATGACATTCTGCTATACCCACAGATCTGTGCCTAGCCCAGTCATCATCAGAGAGACTTCACCCAGCAGCTGAAGGAAGTAGATGTAGAGACCCATAGCCAAACACTAGGGGGACCTCAGGGGGACCTCCAGGAAGACAGGATGAAGGATTGTAGGAGCCAGAGGGGCCAAAGACTCCAGGAGAACATGGCCCACAGAATCAACTAAGCAGGGCTCGTGGGAACTCACAGAGACTGAAGCGACAATCACAGAGCCTACATGGGTCTGAGCTAGGTCTTCTGCATGTATGTTCTGGATGTGTGGCTTGGTGTTCTTGTGTGATTCCTAACAGTGAGAATGGGGTATCTCTGACTCATCTGCCTGCTTTTAGGACCCTTTTCCTACTACTGGATTGCCTTGTCCAGCCGTGATATAAAGGTTTGTGCCTGATCTTATTGTAAGTTGTTATGATGTTTTTGGTTGATTTCCCTGGGAGGCCTGCTCTTTTCCAAAGGGAAACAGAGTAGGAGTGGATCGGGGAGAGGGGAACTGGGAGGGGAGGGGAAACTGTGGTCAGGATATATTGTATGAGAGAATACATAAATAAATAGCATTTCCCTGTAATGTGTGGCTTTGCCTCTAGACTGTCAAACTTCTTCCATTGATCCATATGCCTCCATGTGTGCCAACATCTCAGAGTTTTCAATGACTCTGTTAACTAATTTTTAAAAATTTACCTTGACACAATAAAAGGAATAATTTTTATGACTTAACCAATAAATCAAAATTTTGTGTTTATATTATCACTATTTCTTACCAGGCATATTGTCATAAGCACATTTATAGACCGATAAATGAGTTGATTTATAAGTATTTGTCAAGATAGCTTTCTAGAAATGGCATCATTGGGCTTTAGAAAATGTAAAATCTCTTTGTGGTAGCCATTGTCAAGTATCCTTCCACACACAATCTAGTTTCCTCTCCTGACAAGAAAGCCTGTCTGATGCCTGCTCATTCTTTATGCCAAGTAGATCCCAAGGATATAAAAATTTGGATATCTAAGAATCACCTTTGTGGGACACCATCTGTCCTTCACAGTTTTAAAATTACTCACAAGTTGTGAAATGCAATACTCCTTTCTTCCTTAATTTATCTAAAAACTTAAAAGTTGGGTTCTTTGTAAAGACCAGAAGACACTGTCCCCACTGTCATCATCCACCGAAGACTGAGCTGCAGACTGTGTGTGCCTCCTGGCTGTTCGCTCCACTGAGCATCCCTTACAGCGGTAAAATCTCTCAGTTATTACCTCAAGAACAAACACTGCGCACGAGTACAGAGTGGCGGATCTACTGTGAATAAAATTACCCATCCCCAAACCGAATGAGGCTGCTAAGCCCTCCCTCTCAGGGCCACTGGCTAGGAACTATGCTGCCCTGAGGAACAGAGACTGAATTCTTTATTTGGCACGAGGGACAACCCTTCTCAGCATCCCAGAGCAGAAGTGGTGCGGGAAGCCCTCCACTGTGGGTACCACATCATCAAACTGCATGGTCTGTGGAGTTTCAATGGGGACAGCTCCCTTTGCCGAGGAACTCAGAGTGCTGAGCGCTGAACAGCACGCAGGGGAGAGAAAAGGATGGCAGGGTTGCAGCCTAGGAAGACCGGCAATAAAATCCCCCAGCCTTGAGGGTCCCCGAGTCTGAGATGCGGGCGGAAGCTCGGGGCGCCAGCAGAAGCCCTCATCACGTTCTGTTCCCCGACAAGAGAACTTTAAATGTTTTGTTTGTTTGTTTGTTTGTTTTTAGCACCAAAGCAGAATTATAAAAAGTACTGGGAAACTAGCCAGGGAGTTGACTTCATGGATGATCCCAAAGAAGAAACCAGTAAGCGTCAGGCTGAGCACGGATTTCGGAACTCGGTGTGCTTCCCGACCCCCTCATCCAACCCCGGTGTAGACATCACCGAACTGCGGACATGTGCAAGTTTCTAGAACCAGTGGTTCGGTGGTTTCTGCTTTTCACACTGCGTTCCACGAAGCCCCGACTTTCTATGTGGTCTCCAGAGCAGTCCACTTGGTCCTGCCTCAGCCCACTACTGCCCTCTGCAGGTTAGGGAGGAACGGCTCTTTGCTTTCTCCGTTTCTCTCTTAGGCTTTCTCCAAGTAGAAATGTGGGAGTGGGGCTGCCTGTGGGGGGTGGGCCGAGGTCGGGGGTAGGAGGGTAGAGATAATAGACTAAGACGCGGGCCATGCTGGTATTTTTTTTTTTTTCTTTTCAGCAGGATGACTCCTTTGGAGAAAGAAGTAGGAGAGAATTATTAGGGACATTTTTTTTTTTCTCTACAGAAGGACTGGATTCCCATCTTCTCATCAAACAGATACCTTTGCCCAAGAGGCATTGGATCTAGAAAAGTCATCGGCACTAGGGGCATTTAGTCGAAAGGATCAGGGTTTATTTGCATATACTCCATATTATGGGTCAACAGCACACAGGAAAATTTTTTTTTAAAAAAAGGAAATGCAAAAGATTCTACAACTGGAGAGGATAAAGAAAGCATACAAGACTGACAGAGAAATCTACGGTGAATAAATAAAAAGAGGTAGAGCCAAGCTTCGATTCACACTGTAAGACCACAGAGCTTGGAGACGTGGGGCCAGCCCTGTAGTCTCCTGGAGGCCTTCCGCTGGCATCGGCTCCCTCTGATGAGGAAGACACCAGCGAGTGGTCCCGGCAGGGTAGCTGCTCATCACCAGCGGATGAACGTGATCCAGATCCCCAGACTCCTGTTTGCTCACTGGCTGGGGCAGAAGACGCAAAAACAGAAGGAATAACATGCGGGGAGAAAAGCGTAGACAGAGAAGGCTGATAGAGTGTTTCCGAGTCGGTGTGAACTCGAAACATCTCTGAAGGAGGCACACTGTGTGGGAGGGTGAAGGGAAGCCTAGGTTGGGATGGGAGAACAGGGCATGTTTATCAAGTTATCAACACAGGCTCTGGGGAAGGGGCTGTCACTCGGAATGAGTTGGTTCAGAGCTCAGAAGTCCAAAGTCCAAAGGGAACAGAGAACTTAGCAGGCAGTAGAGAAATGTTCAGACGAGCCACGGGAGGAACTCACACAAAGGGGAAGGTATAGGAGTACCCTGGAAGATGAGCGTGAAAAACACAGCACAGAAAAAAAAAAAAAAAAAAAAAAAACCAATCTTGAGCCCTTGAGCAGGAGTGACTTCCACATCCAACATAGGAGCGGGGGCGCAGCAGGAAAGGGATGGACAATGCTCTCGAAGAGAATGCAAGTTCGATTCCCATACTCCTCAGGGGTGGCTCCTGACCACCACCCTAGGTCCAGGAGGTCGGACACCCCTCTGCTGAAGTCTATAGACACCTGCAGGCACGTGTGCACATGCCCACACATACACAAGATTTAAAATTGTAAGGATAAATAAGACATGATACATTGGGTTAAAGCACTCTGTCACACACCTCTATTTGCCTCTTTGACAGTGACTGCCCACAGGCGATTTGAAAGGGGGACTTAACAGTTGGTAGATAGGTTTCCATGACTATCCAGTTAGAGATTAGCTGCTGCTTCTTACATTGTTGTTTTAGGGCTCCTCGTTCAGAAAGCATGGTGATTAGTTTTCCTTGGAGAAACGTTGGAACAGAATAGCTTTTAGTAGCCATTAATCTCCGTGACCTTATTCGCTCCTCTCTTCAAAAAGGACACAAACCAGAAACAGATTCCAAATGAGAGCTTGTCTAATGAGCAGTGGCAGATGGGCAATTTTGAATGAGGAGCCCTGAGCCTGTAATCAGCCACTTACTGCTTAGAAAAGACAGTGTGGAGCCTAAACAAACACGTGTATTCCCTGGTAGATAACCCTTTCCTACCTGCAATGTCTTAGTGGTTTACATGTCCCCAGTCCCACAGAGCACCAGGCAGAGAGTTCTGGAAAATAATAAGCAGATCCCTTTCTGTCTGACTCAGGGCCCTTAGGCAGGGATGATTTTTGCCTCTCCAGAGGACATGGGCAATGTGTGCAGAGATTTTTTTTTTTTCCTGCCTGGGAAGAACAGAGCGGTGTTATTAGTATGTAGCACATGAAGTCTGGACCTGTAGCTACCTTGCCATACACAGGAGAGCCTGAGGATAATTGCCTGGGCCAAAGTGTCAAATGAGTGGAAACTGAGGAGTCTTGATTAATGAGGGAATCGTGACTGCCCGGGCCACCCCTGAGGCAGGAATCAGTTACCACCTCAGGCCTGGGGTCCGTCTTCTTTCTCTGGTGTACAGGATTCCAACATTCAAAATGGTGCTGCTAAGTCAGCCAGCCATGATTACAGTGACGGGGTAGGAAGATGCTGGCAGAGAACGTCAGCAGAGTGGACCCGCCAACTGTGGGGTGAGAATTCAGAAGGCGACATTGTGTCCTGTCTCACCTGCTGTGTGACTGGGTAGAAGCCGGTCACCTCTTGGCTAATTTCTGTGGAGACAGAATCTGGTTAGAGAGAACACCCATAAAATTAAGGCTATTCTGCCATCTGGAAAGAGAATACACAGAAAGTAGGTTAGCATGCATTTGGAAGAGTGAACTGTGTGTTTTTATTTTTATTATTATTTAAGAACTTCATACATGTAAACAAATCTTTATAATTATATCTGTCCCTCCTCCTCCGACTCCTCCTGGATCCCCTCCCACATCCTTTTATTTATTGTTTGTTATTAGTTAGGTTGGTTATTTGACTGTGTTGTACCTGTATACACTGGATTCTGATTGCTTTTTGCCCATCCACTCTTATCTCTCTCCCATCCCTGGCAATATCTCCCCAGAGATCCCTTTCCAAGATTCTTGACTTTTTGCTTTGTTTGTAATACATTTAGTTTTAACCAGAGCCACCTGTGTGGTTACGACTGACCAGGGCCATCCGTGTGGTTACGATTGGATTAGGACTTTCCACTGGAGCCTGATGGGGTCACCAGTGACCTGTGTATTTTTAAAAACATGTAGCAAAAAGCAAAAAGAAAAAGGTCTTTTAAAATAAACATACCGCAGTAACCAAGGAAACAACACAATATCCATCACGTGTGTGTGCATGTGTGTGTGCATGTGTGCTTGTGGATGTACTTGTACCTGGGCATGTGTGCTTTAATATAATAAAGTGCTTGTGCATTCAACAGTATGGACAAACCTTGAAAACAGTATGCTGAGTGAGAGAAAACACACACACACACACACACACACACACACACACACACACACACACCTCCAATTGGATTTGACTATATGGAATGTCCAGAATAAGCAGATATACAGCAAAAAAAAAAAAAAAAAAAAAGTCATTACCAGGGGCTACATGGCTGGCTTCTGCAACCAGAACATGTTTGCATGACACTATGAATGTGTTAAAAAATTCACTAACTGGTGTGCTTTAAAGTGGTTAAGATGGTTATGTTTTTACAACATGAATTTCATTTTAGACACAGAAATATTTTGGGAGCCTTCACCTGGGGAGACAATGGATGAGTTTTACTGAAGGAGGGGGAGAGAAGCTGTCTCCTCCTTACTCATGGTTAGCCTGCCGGGGGCTCATCTGTCCCCTTCACCCATCCTTAAGGAACCTTTATAAAGGTGTTGAAATTCCACTATGTCATCCTGTCCCTCTGCCCTTTGGCCCTTTCTAATGCCCCTTGCGTCCCTTTGCATTATGCCCCCTGAACCACTGTCAGGTCTAGGGGCACTTTCTGTAACTCCATACCAGGCCTCTCCTTGCCTCCCTATACAGCTGCAGTGTTTGGCTTTAGCCTACATTTTCCTGCAATATCCAGTAAGTGCACAGCATAGAGTTCCTCTGAATGTCAAAAGAGATTGCCTTGGAAACGAAGACACCGAGAACCTCCTGAGGTGAGCAGGGCTGAAAGGTGCCTCAAAGTAAATGAAAAATATTCCATTAAGTGTGAGGCTTAAGAGAGTGACAGCTACGCGTTCATACTCAGCTCTTAATGCAGGGTGTCTAGACACAGATAATACCCTGATCCACGTGCTGTGTTTATCCATGTGTGCAGCCTATATTTACAGCATCACATGATGAACACATCACAACTGAGGGTACCTATCCTCAGGGACAGGTGGTAAAGACCAGAAAACCTTAGACAGTAGTCAAAACCATTCTGCCTTCTGACCTTGCAAACAAGAGGCTTGATATTATTATTGTCAGTTTATTAATGGACCGATCACTGTAAGATGATGCATTCATTTGTAATCTTTGTAAGGCCGCCTTCCTACTCCAACAGCAGTGTCCAGGGGTTATGATGAAGCACCAGCACCCTGCATAGCGCAAGGCCCCACAAACCATGTGAGAGCAGAGATGGAGGAAGGGCCTTTCCCTCTCCTATGGGTCAAGGCACCTGAGCTTCAGGAAAAGGCTAGGAGAACAACGAGAAAGTCTTCATAACATGTGATCTTCGTCTTCTGATTTCTAACAAGCATCACGGCATTCTTTATATGGGCTTGGTTTGCTTTTGTGTCTGAAAGTGCTGTGTGGCCATTGGCATATAGTATGCATGACAGACAAGGGACTCAGTGTGTGTTGATTACTTCCTGTTGCTGAGATAAAACACCATGACCAACACAACTTATAGGAGGAAGAGTTTTGGAGGTTTACATTTCCATAGGTAGAGTCCCTATGGTGAGGGAGATTGGATAGTGCATGGCCAGAGCAGGAGTCTGAGAGACCACATCTTCATCCACACTCAGGAAGCAGAGCTAGAACCGGAAGTGGGGTAAGGAGAGGCCATAGACTCTCACAGCCCATCTTCAGGGACACACGTCCTTTAGCAAAGCTCTACCTCTGTGGTAGTTTGAATGAGAATGGCTTCCATAGGCTCATATAGTTGGACACCTGATCCTTAGTTGGTGGTGCTGTTTGGGAGAATTTAGGTGGTATGGCCTTACTGGAGGAAGCATGTCACCAGAGATAGGCTTCGAGCATTTAAAGACCATCATCCTTTGCAGTTTACTTTGCTTCATCCTTGAGGTTCAAGGTGTGACCCATCAGCTTCCTCCTCCTGCCCCCATAAGTGCCTGCTGCCATGTCTCCCCCTGTGATGGTGATGGACTCTCATCCCTCTGGAACATGAACCCAAATAAATCATCTTCCTATAAGTTGCTTAGGTAATGATGTTTTACCACAGTAACAGAAAAGCAACCAATACGATTTCCCAATGGTTCCACAATCTCTTCCCCCAAATAGCCTCCCTCGACCAGGAACCAAGTGTTCAATATGTAAGCCTATGAGGGACTTTTCTCACTCAAACCATGACATGATGTTGCTCATGCAGAATCTGGAGCCTTCTTTTTCTGTAAGAGTTAGTCGGCTTCAGAATTTGAATAATTTGAATAGAATTTTTGTTCATGGGGAATGAATCACACAGTAATAATTCAAGGCTATTTTCCTAAGAGTAGTTTTAATGTATCAAAATTATAGTTAAACATCATGGTGTCAATAGCACATTGTGCTTTTCTACTTTCTATGATTAAATATTTAGAATTAAGTGCTAAAACTTTAGCCTTTCAACCCCTGGCTACCACACGGCATGTGGCAGGGGCCAGCGACGTGGCATGCCAGTCTGGGCTCCAGAGAAGCTGTGTAGAACGTTAGTAATCACCACCCCTGCATGGCGGCCGGGTCTACAGCTCTGAGCAGCCCCAGCAGACAGAATTCCTCTGAACACTGTGGCCATCAGCACCCTCCTCTCGAGGGGAACAGTTGGCTCCTTGCTTTCTTAGATGTAAATGGAAAGGAAGACTCAAACCTCTAAGGTTTCTCTCTACTTAAGATTTCATGACTCCAACACTGTACAAGCATCTTTCATATTACTTCAGAAACCATTGTGTTCTATAGTACACTTGAAAAATCATCCATCGAGTACTTCTGATCACTTAGGAACACTATCAGGAGCAGGAGAGATGGCTCGGTGGTTTAGAGGTCTTGTTGAACAAGTGTAAGAACCTGGGTTCAAATCTCTATAACCCACAGAAGGGTCCTGCATGTTCCATGCCCATCTATGACTCCAGCCTTGTAAAATACGGAGACAAAAGGGTCACTGGGTCTCACAAGCCACCAGCCTAGCTACAGCCTCAGTGAGAGGCCCTGTGTCAAGACAATAAGACAGAATGATAGACCAGGACACTTGGATCCTCCCTCCAGCCTCTGTGTATACCCAGATTTAGGTGTATCCATCCACACAGACAGGCATGCCTTTAATAATACGGCATAATAAATAAAGTATTAAAGTGATCGTGGACATTGGGATTTGAGAAACTCTTAGTCCTTGGAAGTAGGCTGTTGGTGTTTCTAGATAAGAACAAAATCATTCTCTATATGCTAGTGGTTAATTTTGTGTTGCTGTCACCAAACTGAATTGAAAGGAAGAAAGGTCTGCTTTGGCTTGTCATTATGGGAAAGGCATGGCCATAGCAGCTTCTCTGGTGGTAGTGGAGTTTGATGAGGAGGCTTCTCACAGTTCGACGCTTCAGGAAGCAATGACTATTCCAGAAGCAGGGCCTGGGTCACCTTCAGAGGTGCATCCCCAGTGAACCACTTCTTCCAGGTAGCTCCATTTTCTAAAGATTCCACACACACACCCCTAAATAATTAAAACCAAGTTTCATCCTTCCAGCATAGCATAGCAAAGAGTGTGCATTCCCATTCAAAAGAGAGGAACCGGGGAGAGGATAGCAGGGGAAATCTGGGACAAAGGAAGTCCATAAACTCATATTGCATTCTGTAGTTCCATATCTCAGCTCCAGTGGGTTTGAAGGGCACTGAGCAATGTATGGGCCTGATGTCTGCATAAAATTTGACCTGTTTCTGCATCTGCTTCCATCAGTTACTGGATGAAGGCTCTCTAATGACAATCTGATTACAGAAGGAGGCCAGTTCAGGCACCCTCTCCACTATTGCTAGGAGTCTTAGCTGGGGATCATCCCTGTGGATTTCTGGGAGTTTCCCTGGCCCCAGGTTTCTGGGCTGAGTTTTGGGGGTCCAGTTGAAGAGAGGGAGGAGGGATTGTATGAGCAAGAGGGGATCAAGATCGTAACAGAAGAACCCACAGAGACAGATGACCTGAGCTACTGGGAGCTCACAGACTCTGGACCAATACCTAAGGAGCCTAATGGGACCTACCTAGGCACTCTGCATGTGGGTGACAGTTGTGTAGCTTGGTCTGTTTGTGGTGCCCTAGCAGTGGGACCAGGACCTGTCTCTGGAGCATGAGCTGGTTTTTTAGAACCTATTCCCCATGGAGGGATGCCTCATATAGCCTTGATGCAGGGGGACGAGCTTGGTCCTGCCTTAACTTGATATGTCATGCTTTACTGACTCCCATGGGAGGCCTTCCCCTTTCTGAGGAGTAGGTGGGGGCATAGATAGGAGGTAGGGGAATGGAACAGAAAGAGAGGAGGGAGGGGAAACTGTGTTTGGCATGTAAAATAAATGGAAAAACTAATTTAAAATATCCTGTTTCTTGGGCCATATCCATAAAAGGTCTGCATCTTTCTATGGCAGGCGTCACACGTTTCTAGTACCTTCAACATCACTGTAACTTAAGCTACACCCTGGCAACTTTGGGCACAGACATCCAGGGGTTCCAGGCATGGTACATGACCCTTCTGTCCATCGTCTCATCTCAGGGGCTTTTATCTGGAACCTTGGTGAAAGCCTTCACGATTTTACAACCGCTGCTTTCCTCAAATGCCCAAGATGTAGTTGCCTGCCCCAACTGGACCACACTGCAGTGGTCTCCGAGCGTCTGCTGTAGATAGGAAAGCTGTTTCCAGACAACCTTTTCCAGAGGGCATCTCTTTGGCTCTGCCTTTTTAAATGGAAGTCTTTCAAGTTTGTGTGCCTTTTGTCACTTCGGCATCTTCAGTGAGAAGAGCGTGGAGTCTCACCTTCAGACAACAATTGTCTTAGTGCACACTGGCAGAGTGTCTTCACTAATGTGTCTCTTTAACAGTTATAGCGTATGTACTTGCTTTGTCCACATATTAAAATACATTCATGACCCCAAACTGCAGCCTTTTTGTGAGTTTTTTTTTCTTTTAATGAAAGTAGATTTTTTTTCTGACATAATATGTCCTGATGACAGTTTCCTTTCCCTCTGCTCCACACAGTTCCACCCCATACTCCTCCTACCTGGATCCACTCCCTTTCTCTCTCTCACAGGAAACAAATGGGGTTCTAAGGGATAATGATGAAATATAACAAAATAAAATAAGATAAAAGAAAAAACTATCACATCAGAGTTGGACAAGACAACAGAAGGAAAAGAGCCCAAGAGAAGGCACAAGACCCACTCATTCGCACACTCAGGGATCCGATAGAAACACTCAGCCAGAGCCCGACACATTCATTTGCACACTCAGGGATCCCATAGAAACACTCAGGCAGAGCCTGATTCACTCATTGGCACACTCAGGGATCCCATGGAAACACTAAGCCAGAGCCTGATCCACTCATTGTCACACTCAGGGGCCCCATGGAAACACTCAGCTAGAGCCCGACCCACTCATTGGCATACTCAGGGACCCCTTAGAAACACTCAGCCAGAGCACAACTACACATGCAGAGGACCCAGCACCTACTGTGCATGCCCAGTGCCCGCTGCTCCAGTCTCTGCAACCTGCACCCTTCTGCTGTTTGCTCTAGGTTTTCGCCATAAGCACGGCTAAATGCAGAACCTGTAACTAGGCCCCAGCCTAAATGTTATGGTTTCTTAAAATTTCCTCTGCCAAGGTAATCACTCCATTTCCTTTTAATTCAGTCTCACTTGAAATTTCAAAGCACAGGCAGCATATAGACACGTCTTTGCCAGAGTGGGCCTGTAGATCAATTTTCAACAGGAATGCTGTTCTCATATTCCGAAAGTTCACTGTCCCAGACTGTGCTCCACATTTTTAGCACCATTCTGCCTTTTAGGTTCCCATACTCTTTGACCATTAATCCCTGTTTATAGCATTCTAGGGCTGTTCTAGTCCATTGTTCCACAAACCATTTCTAAAAGACCCACACGGTCAGCTTGAGACTACATCTACACCCCCATTTGCGGTATTAATCTTCTGGATCAGCTACTTTCACATCGTTATAACAAAATACTTGATGTGAAAAAAGAGGGGAAGGATTCATTTTGGCTCATGGTTTTTGAGGGGCATCAGTCCATAATGGAGGGACACGCAGTGGCAGGAGAAGATCCATCCATGGCCATGGAAGCATGAGGTGGAGGCGTCTGATGTTTTGACTGACCAGAAAGCAGAAAACGCACCAGAAAGAGGGGCTGGGTCACATCAAAGGCCCAACCCTAGTGACCTACATCTGCCAGCTGGGCCTTAATTCCTAAAGGTCTCACCAACTTATCAAGTAGTGCTACAGTATGGGAGCCAAACACTCCAAACATGATCCTTTAGGGAACATTTTAGGTTCAAACTAACAGACATTCTCCCCAGATCATAGTCTACAGTAAGTATAAGGTTTGGATGAAACCTTAATCTGCTTACAGATAAAATATTTATTCATATATACTGAAGTGTGATGTATATGTTTATATAGAGGGGAGGGGGAGGAGAGGGAGGGAGAGGGGGGAGGGAGGAAGGAAGGGAGGGAGGGAGGGAGGGAGGGAGGGAGGGAGGGAGGGAGGGAGGGAGAGAAAGAGAGAATAACAAGGTATTGGTGGGGTGGCTTGGGGAGATCGGCAAAGTGGGTCAACAACATAGAGCTCAAACCAATATTGCTGTGTTGGGTCTGACCAGTATCTGGGTAGAATTCCTTGTTCCCAGCACTTCCCAGTCTTTCTCCTTAAATCCTTTGTTATGTTTTCCTTATGAATCGTCCCCCATAGGCTCCTGTGTGTGAATGCTCGGTCTCCATGTGTGGCATCCCCATTTTAGGAGGTTGTGGATCCCGTAGAAATTGAGACCTAGCTGAAGGAAGTGGGTCACTGCAGGTGGGCTCAGCTCTGCTTCCATCCCCGTCCTCTGTACTTCATGACCATCAGTGTGCTACAGCCAGCCACTTAATGCTTCTGTTGCCATAGCTACAAGCTGCCCCTGCTCCCATGCCTTTCCCACCCTCAGACTGAATCTCCCAAACTCTAAACCAGAATAAAGGCTTCCCCCAGAAGGAGCCTCTGTCAACCCTACTGTCACACAAAAGTCCCTAAGGTGACTTTCCCTTCACTGGATGAGGCCGACTTACAGTGTGGAGGGGAACCTGCTATGCTCGGCTTCATTTTACTTGATTTTTGATGATGTCTTTTGACTTGACAAATCAAAATTGCACACAGTTATGCCCTAGATACGTAACAAGGAACGACTGCATCACAGTAACCAGTGTCACTTGGGTAACTTCCCTTTCCATATGCGACTAACAATCGTCACTCGCATGTGCAGTAGACTCCAAAACTGTGTTCTTACCTAATTGAACCTCTGGACTCTTTGACAGTGTCTTCCCCTTTCCGGTCCCCGTGGTGCCCTTTGGGCTCTACTTGTACCTGTTCAGCCTTTTCAGATTGCACATACAAGATTATGCAACATCTGTCTTTCTCTGGTTAGCATATTTCACTTAGTTTAATATCCTCCAATGTTCTTCTATGACATTCTAAATAGTGGAATTCTTTCTTTTTTTAATGTCAAGTAGCTCTTCACTATATTCTATTCATTTTGCTTGTTTGTTTGTTTTTAGGAACCCACAACTCTTTTGCATAATGGATCTACTTATTTACAGTTCCATCAACAGTATACAAGAAATCTCTTCATAGAGAGGTGTGGGTGAGCCAGCCCAGACATTGTGAGCATGGGAGAGCTGTCCCCATGAGTTGTCTGTCATGTGGTGACATGGGTGGAGGAGAGATACCCCACCCCAGCCCAACCCAGCCCATCAACTCCTGAAGCAGGTGAAAGAGTTGACCCTGAGGTCATGAGAGCAGGAGAGCTGTCCCTGCCCCTCATCAGCTGCAGCACTACAGAAAGCAGCCCCCTACACCTCCCATGGGCAGCACAGTAGAGCTGGCTTCACTGGGTGTGGAAGAGCCAACCCTGAGGACATCAAAGCAGGAGAACTGGCCCCACCCCTGACCCCTTGCTCATCACTGCCAGGGGTGAACTAGCCAAGGCAATGCTGGAGAGCTCACCTGGTGACTAAGACAGGGAAGAGCTGGAGGGTTGACCAGCCCTGCAATGATCCAGGCCCAGAACCAGCCTTAAGGGTTGGCCCAACCCAACATCCATCTCATCTGTTGCTGTGGATATCGCTCTATGTAAATAAACACTGATTAGCCAGACAGGAAGTATAGGCGGGACTAACAGAGAGGAGAATTGAGGAAGGAGGAAAGGATGGGGGAGACTGCCTGGAGCCGCCACGGTGGCAAAGTAAAGATTAATAGAAATGGGCTAAATGTAAGAGTAAGAGCTAGACAGCGATAGGCCTGAGCTAATGGCCAAGCAGTTTAAATAATGTAAGAGTCTGTGTGTTTATTTTATAAGTGGGCTCTGGGACTGGCAGGACTTGGCAGCGGGAGCTGGAGAGAAATTCTCCAGCAACAATCTGTGATCCGCTAGAGCGTGGAGGGGATGGGAATGGAAGTTTAGTTCTGCGGACCCAGGGTTGCAGGATCTCCTTGACACAGGGCAGCAGGGGGATGTCCAGGAAGAGTCCCTGTGAGAACCCAGGGTCAACGGTGCAGCAGAGAGCAGGGGCCTCCAACCAGACCAAGGATTCTTAGGGATGAAGGCCTGAGTGTAGAAATCTGTGGATAAAGGGGCTTACTGTGTGACTCACTGTATCACACCATGGCTTCCATGACAAGATTCTCCCTTTCTCACTTTTTCCCATGTTCTGCTCTTAAATTTTTTTTGGCGGGGGGAAGATGGGTGAGATTGGGAATCATGAGAATAAATAAAAAAGACAGTTTAAAAAAGAGAGAGATCTCTTTAATGTTTATCCTTACCAGCATGAGTCACCTTTCAAACTTTTGAGAACAGTTAATCTAATAGTTAATCTAATCTTATATGAGCATACACACAAACACACACAGTGGGGCTACACTCTTAAAGAAAACTGACACACAGCAGCTATTAGTCATTGTTAGCTCTTCTGGTAGGGGCGGGACTTTGTGACCACTTCCATTCTTGATGCTGGGCTCTTTGTCTGGCTTAAGCTTATGCAGGTCTTCTGCACGATGTCACAACTGCTGTGCATTCCTATGGCAGGTCTTCTGCATGATGTCACAACTATTGTGCATTCCTATGGGCATCTGCCCTGCTGTGTTCAGAAGACACTGTTGTAGTCATCCATGGCCTCTGGGTGTTACACTCTTTCTGCTTCCTCTTCTGCAATGATCCCTGAGCCTTGGAAGGAGGGGATTCAGTATATACGCTCCATTTAACGATGAGTATTATGGCTTATTCTCGACACCTTGGCCAGTTTTGTGTCTCTGTGTAGATCATCATCTACTGCAGACAGAAGCTTCTCTGATGAGGGATGAGAGATGCCTTAATCTATGGGTTTAGCCATAGGTCACTGGGAGATGTTTTTCAGACATATGAACTGATATTGGACAAAAAAAAAAAAAACTAGATATGATAGCACAGCCAAGTTGAGAGGCTTATCCATCATGTGGAAAGAAAAGCAGAGGGAAATTTTATTCAGGAAGCTTACCTTAGCCCATCTTCAAGCAAAAGTGAATGAAAAAAAAAATGACAATAAAAGTGTATAAGATGTACTACTAGCTGACCTGCAGGTGAAAGTGTACTTGGTTTCTTCAGCTACTTGTCTCTCAGTAAAAATCAAAGCAGGGGGTGCTGGGCACTTTTTGACATGGGCACGGACACTCCGAACCTCAGCTGTGTCTCCCAGGAAAATCTTTCAAATGGCTCAGAACCACAGGCTTCTAATCATCCACTCTGAGACCTCTCCTGGGCTCCGCACTGCCTCCCTGTATTATCTTCCGCAATCAAATTCATCTTCCTGCACCATTTCCTAATCTATAAAGTAGGTGTGGAAACAGAAAAATGACAGAGTGGTGTGAGGGGGAGGAATCGGGCCTGTAAAGAAAAGTGCTTAATGGCCGAGTCAGGAACGGTGATCACTGTAAGAGTAACTCGGGATGGCTTCAAGTCAGTGTCTGTCAGGTTTACTGTGACAATGGGGGCCTCTGATGAGGACTCTGACAACCCTGTCACAATACAGGGCCACTTCCCAGGAGGCAAAACATGATGGCGATGGCCAGGTCTGTGGTAATTCTAAGGCAGGTGGGGACATGGGAAGAGCACCCAGGAAGAGCGTGGTGCTAGGGGACTGATGTCACAGGACTTCACGATCGAAAACACAAGTGAGGTGATGGGGATGTAGTGAAGAACGGCAGGGCAGTACTTGTGATGACAGCTGCCTCCCAGCATGACTGCAGCCTGAAGGGAGAGGTGGTAACTGGAGATCTCAGCGATGAGGGCAGCTGCTAGGGCAGGAAGCAGAGCACTCTTAGCCAGGGGTTTATCCAACTGATGTTAGGACAGTACTCCGCAGAGCACTCTCGCCAGACTGATTCCCCTCAGGGTCAATAGCCAGAAAACCACAAAAATGTTGATGTTGCTTAAATGTATTTAAAGCTGTCCAAAATAAAAATCCCAAGGTAGTAACTTTAAAAAAAGTTTTGAGAGAGCCAAGGTTTGAGAGAAAAATTAAATATAGACAGGAGAGTCTGCTACATGGCTTATTTTTCCTCTAGAACCCCTGTCTCCATCAGAAAGAAGCTACTGAGTAAGAATGAGCAAAGCCTTTGATGGAGTTCCAGAGGATCTGAGGGATAGGAGATTCGAGTCAGTACAGAGTCCAGGTAGAGAGGGCAGATGGGCAAGCACCCGGGCTTTGTATCGGAGCATCAAAGGGCTGTGCACTAGGAATTGGAGTAGTGTTGGGGTGGTAGACAGCTCAGCGGGTCAGAGCGTTTGCTGTGCACCCCTGAGGACCTAAGCTGGATTCTGGAGTCCAAAGGTCACCGTTACATATATTCTCCCTCCCTCCCTCCCTCCCTCCCTCCCTCCCTCCCTCCCTCCCTCTCCCTTTCCCTCCCTCCTTCCTTCCCTCCCTCCCTCCCTCCCTCCCTCCCTCCTTCTCTCTTTAAAGGCTTCCTAGACAGCTACTGCCCTGAGATAGCACCCTTCTCTTTCTGGCCTGGTCTTGTTACAAGCCCTGACCAAGACTGTGTCCATCCACCCTGCCACCCTACATGCTATTCTCTGTGGTGTCAGTGTGTGCACCTCAGGGAACCACAAGACAGGGATGGTACCTTGCCTTCAGTAGTGTACATGTGAGACTATGCAGAAGTCCTTTCCGTGAGGCCACATGATGTCTTTGTAAAAAATAACAAAAAAGAAAGAAAGAAAGAAAGAAAGAAAGAAAGAAAGAAAGAAAGAAAGAAAGAAAGAAAGAAAGAAAGAAAGAAAGACCAAACCAATCCCAAGCAAAACTAAGTCTTTCCAACCCAGCTGCAAATCGTTCCTCCATCCTAGAGCTCACAGCTTAAGTGAGAGAGAGGGGCACTGAAGATAGAATCAGCTTCATGAATGTCCGTCATGACCATCCACATCTTCATCACCAGAGTCTTGGCCACGGTTAGTGCCACGCCCTTGTCATATCACCACCAACATGCCGACCATCGTTTCTTTATAATCACTGCAAGCATCAGCACCACCACCCCCCCTCACTGTCCCCGTCACCATGGATCCCATCAACACCATTCTGGAAGTGGTAGATTGCTTCTACCTTTTTCTCTTTAAATTTCACTCCCCTCACCGGAAGGCTCCACCGCAGACCTCTGGAATGGAAAGTACCTGAATCATACTCTCACTAATAACAGGGACACACTGACAGCCAACTGTGTCCTCTACGAGGCACACTCTCTCCAGACAAGGCTGGGCAAATGGTCATAAGCTCAGTGGACACGGAGCAGAAGGACAGAGGCCCAGGAGGAGGTCAGTCTAAATGGCTGAGTGTCAGGATGTTAAGAAACCTGATGCCTGTGATCTTAAAAGTGCCACTGGTTTGCAGCCGCAGGGAGCCTTTCTGAGACCCTTTGCCTTGATGTTCTGAATGAAGCTCATTGTGACCTGCTTGCCTGTTCCATTGATTGATGGCCATGAAGCCCAGGTGAGTTCTCTGGCAGCAGGGAACGCTGCTGTTTTTAATCAAAGCAAATGAAAATCCAATCTTTTATTGAAAAAATACACTCTCAAGGCCTTGGCAAATGCAGATGGATGCACCATCTCTCACACTCTTCTGAAAAGAGAGGAGCCTTGGGAAGAAGTCTGTATGCCCTAATTTCACAATAAAACACTTGAATGCTTCTGTCTTTTGAAGCCAGGAGGATTCGGGAGGGCAATGACGATGCCTACTGTGATATATACAGCCCTGGCACAAGCCTCTGGAAGAAGATGCTGGAACACTGACTCCCAGGACCCCCAAGCTCTGCGGCGGCAGCTGTGATGGTTAGTGATGACTGTCACTTTGAAAGAAGTAGGAACCTGGGAGATGGGCTGCTGGTCATATCTGGGGGGATTATCTTGACTATGTTAACTGACATGGAAAGACACACCCATTGTTGATGGCGCATTCCCTCGGCAGGGGATCCTGAGCTGCATAAGAGAAAGAAGACAAGCTGAGCACTAGCATGCTTGAATACACTGCTCTCTCCTGACTGCAGACCTGATGCGGCCATCTGCCTCAGGCTCCTGCTGCCTCGACTTCCCCATGGTGAAACCTTCCTTTCCTAAGCCACTTTTGTCAGGGTAATTTATCTCAGCAATGAAGAAACAGACAGACAGACAGACAGACAGATGACAACAACTAAGATGGCAGCCGAGAGGTAAACCTGGCGCGACAGCATGAGCAAGAGAAACCAAAACAACAGTGAAGAATGAGAACACAGAGGGATGAAAAGAGCATCAGTCCCAGGGTCTGAGGGTGTCTCACCCACAGACCTTCCGTCAGAGGATGTCTCCCCCACGCGCTAAGACTAAGTCATATGCCCCGCAGTACATCCACACAAGAGCACTGAAAGCCAACGGGAAAGGAGGATGCTTAAAACACAATAAGAGATACACGAACCCTAGCTGGAAAGACAAATACCCACAGAGAATTATCACTTCTCATACCACGCTGAGGAAAGAGATTATTCATTTGGTTGATTTTGCTAAAAACAAAAAACAAAACAACCAAAAAAAAAAAAACCCACATTTTTTGCATTCTTAGAATACCCAGGCATCACTTCATGATGTACAAAATATGTGTACTGTCACAGCATTTCCAGTAGGATTTCTGCACCTAGCTGCACTGAAAATAAATAAAAACTCCATATTTACCAGTTATGGATTGCTCAAATACAACTTTATCTTTATCCCTGTGTGAGTGCAGGTGTGGCTCTGTCATATTGCCGGCCATTTTCTTTATGGTTCTCAAGTCGTTCGTAGTATACAACCCACTCGTGGCTACGAAGAAGTCACTGGAGTTAGCAAATAAGAGCCACGAGGGAGGGCCAGCACAGCCAGCAGGTGGGCTGGACACAGTGAGCTCCAACAGTGTGGATCTTGGCCAAGAGTGCTCCCAATCTATCCTCAGCCTCAGGCTGGGACCTTGTGCCAGTGTAGGTAGGGGTTTGCAGACGCCATTAGTCATGATGTGGTTACCCTGGTTACCCCGGGTAGGGCTGAGTTCTAACCCCAAACAAACAAACCAACAAACACATGGAGAACTCATGGAGATGGAGGGAGCCTGGGGTGATGTGTCTATGAGTCAAGGAATGCCAAGAACAGCCATGAGCATCAAGAGCTGGAATGACAACGTGGATTCTCCCTAGGAACTCCCAGGGAAGTGTGTTCCTGGTGACTTCTTGATTACAGACCTCTGAGCTCCAGAACTGGTGGAGTGTCTGTGTCTTCAAGTCATCTCTCTCGGCTCCATTATTGGATAAGTCCCAGAAACTACCACTGGCCCCTTCACTATTAAGGAATGGAGGCCAAGAGTCAGCCCCTTCAACAAGCCAAGTTGTGTCAGAGGCAGCCCAGGAGCTAGAAGGGGTAAGGCCTGGGCATATGGGCATCCAGCACCTGAGAGGGAAGAAATTAGTCCCTCAAGTGAAGCCCTCCACAGGCTCTGTCAGCCTTTTGTACTCATGGAATTCTTAACTTTAGTCATGTGTTTCCTAAGGTCTACATGGCTTTCAGGGATGGTGAATCTACAGTTGAGGTTCTGAAGTCAGCTTTGACCAGCAGACCATCCTGCACTTCCGGGGATCACTGTGCTGCGCCTCTCTCTCTTCCTTGGCCCTTTCATATATCCATGAGTCTCCCAAAGCCACTTCATTTCACATGAAGCTTTCCTGACTCCGTGACTTCTACCATTCCCATTTTTTCCTTGCCATGTGTAGCCAAGTGTTCTCACCAGAGAGGCTGCTGGCACAAGGCTTCACAAGAGGAGCTACAGAATTCCCCGGGGTACTCTCTCACTTCTCAACCAGAAAGTCTGAGCAAATGTCAGCAGGTCTCACAGACCCTGGGGAGCAATCTTTTTACTCTCCATAGTCCCCCCTGAATCCTAAGATTCCCTTGGATTGCCTTGATTGGCAGGGGCATTGTGCCAATACCTGTCTCCATTTCCAAGTGGCTTTTCTCTCTTTGTGTTTCTCTCTTTCTAATGACACCAATCATTAAAAGAAGGTTACTCTAATGTAATAAGGCCTCATTATGACTGCAATAACCCATTTTCCAAACACAGTCACAGTCACAGCACTGGGAGCTAAGCTTTCAACATGCTTTTTGATAATAAACTGCATCATACCTACTGAAGCAATAGGACACCTAGAAACACACACACACACACACACACACACACACAGAGTAAACAAAATCAATTTAATGAACACAAGGAGAGTCACAGTGACTTCTGAACATGGCTCTTCACATGTCTGGCCACAGCTGACAACCTTGAGAGGCCTCTGCCCCCCACCAATGGTCCCCTCTCTGCCCCTCCTTCCTCCTTAACCTCTTCTTTCTCCCAAGCTCTTCTCCTGTTCAAGCTCTCTACAGTGTCCACAGAAAGAGAGGTAAGACCATCACTCTGAGCCCAGTTCACAGGCTTCCCTTGAGCTCACCCACACACACACACACACACACTTCTCCTCTTTTCAAAAAGGACCCGAGATCTGTACCAGTGATCCAGGATGGTGCAATGACTAGGCTCAGAGGTAGGCTGCGTTGTTTATGTAGTTTTCTTTATTCCTTTCTCTGTGCAGGGGCCAGAATTCTCTTTCCCATCTTAGTTTTTGGTTCATCTTGTCATCTCTGAAGACCACGTCAGGCTGCTCTTTAGGAGACCACCCCGGCTCCCACTTCACATGGCTCAGGTTAAATGGATACCTCTGATCCTCAAGACTGCATACAATGTGGTCTGTGGTAGCACACCTGTGCCTGTGGTAGTGCACATCTGTGTCTGTGGTAGTGCACACCTGTGTCTGTGGTAGTGCATCTGTGTCTGTGGTGCACATCTGTGGTAGCACACCTGTGTCTGTGGTGCACATCTGTGGTAGTGCACCTGTGTCTGTGGTAGTGCACCTGTGTCTGTGGCAGCACACCTGTGTCTGTGGTAGTGCATCTGTGTCTGTGGTAGTGCACACCTGTGTCTGTGGTAGCACACCTGTGTCTGTGGTGCACATCTGTGTCTGTGGTAGTACACACCTGTGTCTGTGGTAGCACACCTGTGTCTGTGGTAGTGCATCTGTGTCTGTGGTAGCACACCTGTGTGTATGTGGCACTAACAGAGACACAGGTGCATTCCCACAGACCCACGTGCACTACCATGGACCCCAATGCTGTAACATGGGGTAGAACCTGCTGTTGTGAGTTTGCTAAGTGATCACAGTGTGGAATCGCCTTCTCAACATTTCTGCAGACCTGGGCTGCTCTGAGCCGTGGTCGGAGCAGCGTCTTTCTGCAGCAGACAGCAGTCATACAGAGGTGTGCAACTGGTGTGCAGCAGACAGCAGTCGTACAGAGGTGTGCAACTGGTCAAAGTGCTGAGAAACAGAGCCTGAGGGCTGAGCCCTCACGGGGGCGTGGATCTCGGGCACTGCCCCCGCCCCTGACCCCACTGCCATCACGACCTTGTAGAGGAGGGTGTGGGAAGAGTGTGAGAGCTGGAGGGTGGGGAGGGGCGCTGTGAAATGCTGTCCTGTGGACTCGGCACGACCTCACAGCAGCTGTGCTTCGTCTGCACACGAGGTCAGCCCAGGCCTGATCAGGCACAGTCAGGCAGGTGCTTTCTGGGCCCCGTCCCTGACTGAGGCCGTATTGGCAGCTGATGGCTTCTGGTGGAGGAACAACCATTGTTGTTTTACTATATGGCCACTAGTAGGTTTCCCAGGCTGCTGTGGATAGCCTTCCTACCACACGCATGTGGACAGCACCAACTGGACTAGGTAGGACATGTCAAAACACACAAAAAAGTCCATGAACTTTGGAAGGGACCTTGTTGGTGGGGATGGGGGGCAGGAAGTAGGAACAGGGTGCGCATATGATCATGTTTTCATTGTATACATGTATGAAATTCTCAAGAGTGAATAAAAATTAATATTAGACAATTTTAATAACAAAATTGATATCAAGACCAATGAAAGATTTGCTTCCAAAGAAGACAGATGGAGCAAGGTGTATCCATAGGTCAGTCAGCAGCAGTCGTAGGTTCTCCAACAGGGCGGGGTGTTGGCCTGTGTCCTAACAAGATAACAGAAGTACCCAGAGAGGGCCGAGGTGCCCACAGCCCACATCAGGGCTTCTGAAGTTTCTAGAGGGTAAACCCTCAACATGCCCTTCTGGGTCGTGAGTGAACATCAGCAGCAGGAGAATCAGGCACCTGTGTGCAGCAGTCTGGGGATGTGACTCAGTTCTCAATGACCAGCAAGTGAAGGTGGTGGGAAAAAAAATCCAAAAGTGTATTCTAATCCCCAGGACCTTTGCCATCACCTCAACTTACTCACAAAACATCTCTGAGCACCTGCTTCACCGGGGACCCTGGAATAGCGCTGCAGAACCAGTCTAGTCAACAGATGATCAGTCTGCCCCAAAGGAGGGAGAGGGGAGATGACAAAGGGCGGAACTAAAAACACAACACTGTGGTCTAAGACCGATGGAGGGATGTACGGCGGAGGGGAGAGAGAGCACAGGAGGATATCTCTGTGATGGAGAGGACCAGAGAAAGCTGAATTTGGGGCAATTCTGGCTGTGACCCCGGGAGAGGATTCTGGGTAATGTGGAGAACTGAGTCACGATCTTGACATCCAGATGGACATTCAGGTTTGAGGCCAGTAGACTGGCCGGCTGGGAAAGTCCTGGGTTGCAAGTCAGATAAGGCACAAGCCTAGATGCTGAGGAGTGTGACAGCCCGACAGAAGACCCTCGGCTTTCGCCATAAGCAAGACAAGGAGCAGCAGGAGGTTGTACCAGAGGAAGGTGTGCTGTGGTGCCTTTGCAGCTCACTGTGGCTGCCGGTCTGCAGCCCATGGGGTGGCAGGAATCTCTGAGGCTCCAGCTGCTAAGCTCAGGTGAGAGGCGAGTTGGCTCAGACCTGGTGTTAGCTTGGCTCTGGGGAGGACTAGCTGCGTTCAGGATGCATGGTAAGGGCACAGCTATGATGGCTGTCCGAGGAGCCAGGCTGAGGAAGAGAGAGAAAGCAGAGAGCAATCAGACCAGTCCTGAGCTGGGGCCTCTGGGTGGATGGCATCAACATGTACTCTAACCATGGCAAGTGGGGCAGGGGGCAAGGGGGTGCATTATAGACATAATAAATGAGAGACATTAGTTGTTCCAGATGCTGCTGTGACGTGAGCAATAAAATCTGACTTCAGGAATTGATGTCCACGGCTGGAAACATGATGCTCAAATTAACAGTAAACACATGATGCTCAGAAGCAACGGGCTAAGGGGCAGAGTTGGAGAACAGAAGCCAAAACATGCTGAAGTGTAGAGATGAGGATAAGATGGGAGGCTGCGGAGGTGAGAAGCGAATCCTTGAGGTGAAAGTATAACCAAACATGGTTCTAGAAGTGTCTGGAGGCATTTCAGGAAGGAGGTCAGAGAAGAGCAGCTGGTAGATGGAAGAGGAACGATCGCTCAGAAGCAAACCCTGGACGTGGCACTGGGGCCACCACCTGTGTCCTTCCCCAGAGAGCACTGCAGTAGCAGAGATGAACTCCTGGTTCCAGCTGCTTCTAAAGCAAAACTAAGCCAGATGCTAGAAGGAAGAGAAGGAAAAGAGGAAAATCCGGTTTCCTTTTCTTCTATTACTTCTTTGAGAATTCCATACAACGCATTCTGATTATTCACTCTCCTCTCCCAGCTCCTCTGAGATGCATATGCCCCCTTCTGTTCTCACTGAACTTTATGTCCCTCATTTCTCAAATAAAGACCAATTTCTGCTACTCCATGTCCTTGGATATGTGGCCTTCCACTAAAATGTGGTCAACTTATTGGGGGGCTTCATTTTTAGAGAAAACTGACCCTTCCTGTCCCAGCAGTGAGGAATTGCCAAGAGCTCCTGAGGTAGGGGTAGAACTTGATGCCCAACTCCCCATCCATGCTGGGATTCGGTCTGGTTTAGACTTGCACAGGTTTCATCTAAGGTGTCTCAACCATTCTGAGCTCATATGTACAGCTGTCCTCCTGTGTCCAGAAGACACTGCTTCCTTGTAGACATCCACCACCTCTGGCTGTTAGTCTTTCTGCCCCCAACCCACTCTTCTTTAATGATCCCTGAGCCTTGGGATGAGGGGGTATGGTATATATGTTCCCTTTAGAGCTGGGTATTCTGTAGTCTCAGTCTCTTATTCTCTGTACCTTGAGCAGTTGTGGGCCTCTGTGTTGATCATCATCTATTGCAAAGAGAAGCTTCTCGGATGAGGGGTGAGAGATGCCTTAATGGGTATAATGATGGGTTATTCTGAGTTGGTTTAATACTATTTACATTTAGCAGAATAATAGTAGTAGGCTCTCCCTTAGGGCCTATGACCTGTCTGGACATAGGTTCTTGATACAATATCAGTGCCAAGTATGGGATTTTATCTTGTAGAGTGGTCCTTAAGTCCAATCAGTAAGTGGTTGGTTACTCCCATGGCAGGTTTTAGATGTTAGAAACTAATTTGTTCTCTTCTTGATGAAAAGGACCCAGTAGGGAGTAAGAAACTCACCAAGATCAGGGAGTGGGTGGGAGAATCACCTGCACAATGCTCTTGACAGCCAGATGGGCTGGAAATCAGTAACAGGAGAGAGAACAGAGGGTGCAGGGTGGCTCAGTGAGCAGGGATGAAGGATGAGGCTAGGGTAATGTGATGAGCCTTTTCAAGTCATTCCATTTTCTCCATGAAACTAAAGCAAGAAATTCAAGTAAAACAGAAGATCAGGGGAGGGATTATAAAAAGCCCCAGGGAGTGGTATCAGGTGGTGGTCGTGGGTGTGGTGTAACAGCCAGGGGATGGCCAGGGCCTACTTCAGCCCAGCAGTCACAGATGCAGCAAGAGAGGAGTGGGGAGGCTGCATACCGTTCCAGCCTCATGCTACTGCACTTGCTGTAAGTAGGGAACGGTAGCAGTGGCCCAGAGCACTGGTCCTCCTGAGTAAGAGGAGCAAGGGGATGCACCTCTGGTAGGAAGTACTAGTGTTTCTTCAAACAGAGAAAATGAGTTAACTTGCCCGATGTAACTGAACTGGTGATGCAACTGAACTGATGATGCAACTGAACTGATGATGCAACTGAACTGATGATGTAACTGAACTGATGATGTAACTGAACTGATGAGCTGCTGACTTGAGCAGCAAACTAGCAGTGAAGTAGGAAGCTATTCATCTTTCCACGGCCTTGTCTTCTCCCTACCTGATGAAGGACTTGTGTTGGATATACAGCCACTCCATCTATCTGCATGGAATTCCCTTTGCCAGTATGTCTTTCACATCACATTGACTTATGATTCTGTTGTTCAGATCTTCACTTTCCTAAGTACTTCATGGAACCTTAACAAATAGTTTTAACATGGCCAACATACAGGAAAACCAGAGCAGTCATGTCTAGTATGGGAGATATTGTGTACTGGTAGCAGTCTGCAGGCCCAGACCTGTGAATGGATGTCTTTGTTGATTTTGGAACATTCTCCATCATGGTAACCCTGGTCCAGTCCATACTTTTTCCTATCCTTGGAGTCACCAATTGTGTGAACGTTAGACCTTTTCTTTTGCTAATGTCCCTTTAATGCTTGCTCCGTTTCCCACCATTTATTCTTTCTAGACTTCATTTGGGATTTGTCTTCGCCTAGTTTCTCACTCTCCAGTGAGATTCTTCAGTTGACTTTTAGTTCTGAACATGTCAACCACAGTTGTCTGATGTTCACATCTGACACTGCCAGCAGATTCTCTGTGCTTCTGTTTCTAGTTGGTCTCCTGGGTTTGGGCTTTCATACCTTTTTTATTAATTTTGAGACACAGTGTCACTATGTACCCTTCGTTGACCTGGAGTTCACTAAGTAGATAAGAGCGACCTAGAACGTGTGGCAATCAGCCTGTTGCCTGTGAGTTCTGGGACTGTAGGCATGTCTGTAAGGACCTGGTATGGTCAGAGGGACCACCTGAGGTCATGGCATCTGCTATCTTTCTTCAGGGAATACTTGATTTTTCTATGGCAGGAATGAGGAGCTGGGTAACCTGCATCCAGAAGATGACTATTGGTCTCTTGTTTTCCTGAAGTCTGACCTACTCATGATAGTCTCACCCTGCCTAGTTCCCAGAAGGGAGCCTGCTGAGATTTCTGTGTATTCTCAGACTTCAGTAACCTAATAAATCCCCTCAATGAAAATTTGAGGGGAAAATAGTACCTAACACCAAAGATGTATGTAAGTGTGTGTGAGTGTGTGTGTGAGTGTGTGTGTGTGTGTGTGTGTGTGTGTGTGTGTGTGTGTGTGTGTGTGTGATGTGTGCCTTGTGCCCCTGGGAGTCAGAAGAAGGCATCACATCCTATAGAACCAGTGTTATGGATAGTTTTGAGCTGCCATATGGATCTTGGAAACCAAACATAAATTTTCTTCAAAAGAAACAAATGATCTTCACCACTGAGGCATCTATTCAGGCCCATGTGGAACACTTTTCGAAACTGCTGACTATAAAGGAAGGTTCAGGCCTCTATGGGTCATATTCCTAGGCGGGTGGCCTGGGCTGTATAACGAAGCTTCCCCAGCAAGCTAGTGATGGTGTTTTCCATGGTTTCTGCATTTCTGCTCTGAGTTCCTGCCCTGACCTCCCTCAGTGATGGACT
Source organism: Peromyscus maniculatus bairdii (assembly GCF_049852395.1). Lineage (NCBI taxonomy): Eukaryota > Metazoa > Chordata > Mammalia > Rodentia > Cricetidae > Peromyscus > Peromyscus maniculatus. Next base: position 3,994,427 of record NC_134866.1, on the reverse strand, counting down.
GTTACCTGGAATTTACTTTTGGTCACGGTGCTTATCACAACAATGAAAAGGAAACTAGACTATGAATTAACATAAATATAGAATTAAGTATGAATCAACACACATCTAGATTTCCTTCCTATTAGAAACTGAACATCAATAAAAGATGCCTCACAGCTGTTTTAGCCACCAACTAATTGGTATGTCCCAACCACAGGCTGTGATCCACACACAGGTGTGCCAGTACCAACTAATTGATATGTCCCAACTGCAGGCTGTGATCTACACACAGGTGTGCCAGCACCAACTAATCGGTATGTCCCAACCCCAGGCTGTGATCCACACACAGGTGTGCTAGCATCAACTAATTGGTATGTCCCAACCACAGGCTGTAATCTACACACAGGTGTGCCAGCACCAACTAATCAGTGTGTCCCAACCACAGGCTGTGATCTACACACAGGTGTGCTAGCGCACAGTGAGCTATAGTCTAAGCAGAGAAATGACACCCGAGACTGGATGTGACATGTGCCATTGCATAGCCACCAGGGAGAACATGATAGGGATTTGTAAATGATTGAATGAACACATGTTTAATTTTTAAATATTTAAAATTGAGAGGGGGTAGCATGAGTGCCCCAGGGGGTCTACCTCTGTAGAGTGAGCCAAATACAGTTAAAGTCTCTGGGCTAAAATTCATCCATATGGAACATGTACAGACTTTTCATACATGTCATTTCCATACATGTTATTTCTATTCTTCACACAGACATTCCACAGTGTTTGCATTGAGCTGTTCTGTCTATTACCCATGACCGCGCAGGTCATTTCTTGTGTAATCCTCACATGGACGTAAATAAACCCTGCCTATACTACATTTAAGATCCACTTCCTGGAGCCTTTCTAGGACTTGGTCTAATGGGCCCTTGGTGGTAACTAATGCATTTCAAAAGTCATAGTTTTGACTTCAATTTCTGTTAATAAATCCCCAAAAACTAAACAAAGGGAAGATGCTTCCTACAAATGAAACTCCAAAAGATGAGAATACAAGGCTGTTTCTTCTGCAATCATGGAAGAATTGATGGGGTCTGGTGTTCTTTGCCTGATGTTCAGACAAAAGCCTGAAATGACGCCTTTCCCACTGTGTTTTTCTGATGAAAAGGTCACATCCTCATGACACATTAGCTTTTGAGGGATTAAGGTAAGCACCTTGGATTTAGTCAGTGGTGATGGGAGTGACTCTCTGTGACCTCTAGAGTGAGGCCTTAAGTGCCCTGCGTTACGAACTGGTCTCTAAGTGGAAGGTGGCTTCAGAATTCCCCTTCTCAGGGTATGGCTGTAGCTTAGTCTTAGTTGGTAAAGTCTTGCTATGCAAGTATAAGAATGTGCATTCCAATCCCCAGTGCATATGTGAGAACCTGGGCATGGCGGCACGTGCTTGTAATCCTGGTGCTGAAGGAACAGAGACAGGCAGATGGGCTTACTAGGCAGCCAGCCTAATCATGTCTTAGTGAGGGATCCTGTCTCAAAATTTCAGGCAGCTGGGTTGCCCGAGGAGGACTGAAAGCTGGGTATATATGTTCTATTTCCACATGCTTGCATGTGTACATGCACCCTTGCACACACACACACACACACACACACACACACACACACATACACACACACAGAATTACTCTTCTTAGATCCAAGTACCCTGTGGCCAGAAGCTCAGGCCATATTGAAAGGCCACGTACCAGTCAGCACATGTTCAACTGTCCTAACACGTCCACCTTCAGGCTGACCCAACCCCAAGGACCTGCTGTCTAAGTGAAGCAACTTCTAGATGTTTCTATCTCCCTGTTTTTAGCTCTCAGCCCTGGTCACCTAGCTATTTCATTTTTCTCAGTGGGAGTCCACAGGACTTGTGAACAAAACACAAACCCGCTGTCTACAGCACTGAGGTCCTGGCCTGCAACTCCGTGGAACTTTAAGACCACGGGATTTGAGCATGTCTGGGGTCTCCATCTCAGCTATTTTCAGCCCATCGTCCTTCAGCAAACGGCCCATCTCACCATTCCATCCCCATCGTCCTTCAGCAAACGGCCCATCTCACCATTCCATCCCCATCGTCCTTCAGCAAACGGCCCATCTCACCATTCCACCCCCTTCGTCCTTCAGCAAACGGCCCATCTCACCATTCCATCCCCTTCGCGCTGGTATCCACACTTTGTCATGTACTTTCTCCCGTTCTTGAGGACATTCGACTATTACAGGATCATTTGGGGATAATTATGAAGAATCCTATCCTGAATATCTCCGCGATTTTGTGCTTAGGTTTGGAATTCATTTCACAGACAGGATTTTCAGGAGTTCAATTACCGGGTTAAGGAGGACTAATGACAGAAGACTCTCGAGGCATTCTGCCACATGCATTTCCAGAGAGTCAGAAGAACGCAAGTAACACCAGTAACAGATGAGTACGCCTGCTTCCCTGCAGCCTCTCCAGCTAAATTTAGTTTGGTAATTAAGAAAACAATTAATTTGAAGCCTCAAATTCATAGTTCAAATTATCTCCCAAACACACATAGATGGGGGGTGACAGTGAGGGCAGCTAGAGCAATAGCCACATCACAGCCGGAACACAGGACCCAAAGGAGGAGTGATTTAACCAGAGAAAGAAATCAGAGAGAATGACCGTCCAGCTTGGAGAGAGAGGAAGCGTGAGATGGGCAACAGGGAGATGGAACCATGGTTCAAAAGGAAAGCAGGGTCTGGCAGGATCCCCTGCAAGGTCAGGTGCATTCCTGGATCACCATGCTGAGGTGGGCGTTAGGCTGAGGCACTAAAGAGGCCGGACAGGGTTACTGCATGCCAGGATGACGCTCTAACCAGGGTATCACCGCACCAGCGATGCCACCAGTTCACCACCCACGCTCCCCTCTGATGATGGCTGGAGATTGGAACACACGCTTGAGATGAATAGCATCCAAAACCACAGAGAGATGTGGACTGGATTGGCTCTTCGCTGAAAGAGCGACGCCATGTTTTCTAAAACACTCAGCATCCCCCACGTACTTCTAAGGGACCGAGTCGTGGGTGGGGCACTGACACCAGCCCTTTCACGTTTTCCTTGACATCTTTCCTCTGTACCACCTGATACACTGTCCCGTTTCTCCAGATACTCAAGGCTTGCGGTACTCATGCCTCATTACATGCACTTTGGTGGGGCCGTGCCTGTTTGTGTAAATGCACACTTGCTTTAAAATGCAACACGAGGCCTTCATGGATGCGATCCGTGATCCTGGTTACATAAGGCAGGATAACCACCAACCTGGCTTTCGAAACAAGATCCCAAAGCCAGCTCCCCGGGCTCCCTTCTGCATTGCCCCTAGTCACTTCCATGATTCAGGCTCTGGTAGCTGTGGGGCTCCTTGACGTGTGAGGAACAGCCGAGAAGACTGGAGCCATAAAGTGAGTTCAGTGCTGGGGGCCCTGCTCGGAGCAGGTGGCCCTGAGAAGGTAGAGGGGTTGGTCATGCTCAACATTGTGTCCCAGCTTGATGTGCGATTCCTGGGATGGGCAGATGCTCACCTTGGACATTACCTTCTGTTCAAACACACACTCACCCATGAAGGTGGTCTGTCATCACCCCATTTTCACAGGTGGGTAAAAGGACTTGAAAAGACTCGTGCTGGGTCTGTCTTGGATGGGGGTCACAGGTGCACAGGTCTCTCAGGTGTCCAGCCCCAGCACATCCTGTTCCCAATCCATAAAGTGAGCAAACAGGCAGGAGATCTGCAGAGGTTAATGGTGGCTCGTTCCCTCAGATGGTTGAGTTAAAGGGAGTCCCCGTTTTCCTTCATTTCAGGTTTCATATGCAACACAGAAGTCCCTAAGTGTCAGCCGCTAGCCCTGCGTTAATCTTCCCCGTGGCATCTCCCATAAGTCTTATGTTCCATTTGAATCAAGAAAATGAGTGGACTGCACAATGCTTGCCATTAAATTACCCCACAAGATTCTTAATAATGCAGAAGCGTCACCCTGATAAAGGTTTATTTTTTTGGACGCTGGTGGTATGTCTAACATTATGTGTAGTGCGCTGGCTTTATTGTCGTCCTGAGAAGTTACTCAATTTTATTGTTCTCTCTTCCGTTTGGCTGGCTGATGCTATAGGCCACTTCCCAATCTCAAGAAAACAGATAACTGTTGGTTGTAGGAACTGAGTCACACTTGAGCTCAACTGCCCCTCACATCCCTCCACACTCCTCACCCACAGTACAGGGGTCACACATTTCAATCAGAGATGAAAGCAGCATTTCCCATAGAAAGTCAGTCATCTGGGAGCACTTTAGAATTATTGGAGAGAGGGAGGTTGGCTGCTGGTCTAGTTTGGACATGCTTTGTCTCCATCGGCTCATGTCCCGGAGGTTGAACCCAGCTGTGGTAATGTGGAGAGGGTGTGGAACTACGAAGAGACTGGACCAATGGGGATGTGGCTGGGTCCCTGGGGCACTTGGTTTAGGTGGGAATACTCACAGGTGCAAACTAGTTCCCCACAGCAGGACAGTAACTGTAAGGAGTGATCTTCTCCCCTGCGACTCCCGGGTCTTCTTTCTTGCCATAGTTATCCCATGGACACACAATCCCACCACGGTGAAGTCATCCACCATAAGGCCCTCACCAGAGGCCAAACTGATTAGGCTGCCTGGTCTTGGACTCAAGGCTCTAAAACTGTGAAAAGTGCATGTCTTGTTTATAAAGTAACCCAGCCTCAATTATTTTGTAACAGGAAAAACAAACAAACAAAAGCCTGAATCAATACAGCTCATGCTGTGAACGCTTGGCTCCCACTGTGCTTCCTGCTCTTCCGTGGTGTGAACAGCCCCCGCCCGAATGCTCCTGTTAGCATGAACTTAGCTCCTCTACAGGCCTGCTCTGCCGTGATGAACCAAAACCCCACGAGATCAGGAGTCAAAATAAATCTCAACAAGCCCTTCCATGTTTCAGTGAGGGGACGTCATAGCAACACAGAGGTGCGTGACTCAGAGAAGCGGAGCCTTGCTGCACCTACAGCAAACTGTGTAGTTCTTCTCTGGGGTGGTTTGTGGACTAGAGAAGCCAGTGACACGCTGGGAGAAGAAAACATCAGCGGTGTGCCCGATGCCTGGCTCGGGGGTTCCAGACAGGAACAAGAATGCTATTGGGAACGGAACCAAGGCGATTTGGTTTAGGTTCTGGCCTGTGTCCTGAAAATTAGAGTGAGGCTGGGCAAGAAGTAAGTGAAGAAATCACAGTATTCATGCTGTGTCCTGGCTATGGTCGGTGGCTTTTAGTTGGGTTTACAAAGATGCAGAAAGAAAGAAAAAAAAAACTACAGTTTGCCAGATGAGCCTGCTAAAAGCTGCAGGAAAAGGCCTGTGCTACAGACTAGTGTCTAATACAGAAATCAAACATGGAATTACTATAGCACAGATAGATGGTATTTTACAGACTTGTGAGACTGCATGTATCCCAGGTTCCAGGGAATAAAACCATAAACACATTTAAAACATTATCCTCTGATGACAGTTTCTCCAGCCCCCCCCCCCCATTGCAGGAAGCCACTTAGGGACATGGTCTCCCACGTTTAGCCACCCAAATGCTCAGACGTTACTTCAGCCATGGTCCAAGCAGGGCAGCCTCTGCTCAAGCTAACCATGAAGTTCTAATTTTGCAAGCAAAGAGAATGCAAGAGTTAAAGCCTCATGAAGGTTTCTAGGGAAAAAAAAAACTTGAGGCCAGAGAATGTGTATCATGGTCCGATTCCCCAGAGCAATGCCTGAAAAGGGGGCTGGAGCAATGGCTCCGTGGTGAAGAGCACTTACTGCTCTTGCAGAGGACTCAGGCTCAGTTCTCAACATCCACAAGGCAGCTTAAGGTCTAAAGCTTTGTCTGGCTTCCATGGGCACTGCATGAACACAGACATACATGCAGGAAAACTCTCTCTATGTGTGTCTCTGTCTCTGTCTCTCTCTCTCTGGGACTGTTTCTGTCTCTCTGTCTCTCTGTGTCTCTGTCTCTGTCTCAGAATTGTCTAAGAGGGCCATGCATAAAGCTGATAGGATGAGGCATAGATTTCAATGGAGACATCAGGATGTTGGAAAGGGCAGGAAAATGAGATACCTACAAAGGAAAGTTGCCTGTAATGAGTGAAGCCAAGACGAGGGAGCAGCTGTGTGGGTCCAAACGACAAGGCCATGGGTGTCAAGTGTCCTGCGTGCAGCCACTGGGCTGCAGGGTGGAGGGTGTCCTCCAGGGCTACAGTCCACCCGCTTCTCTGTTTCCACGCCTCCCTTTTGTATATAGTGTGTACTGTGTGACATCACACATTAGAAGTCTGTGACATTCTGTTTCACAAGGCACAGCTGACAGACTGCTTGGAGTCTTAGTAGAGAGTCCAGATTTGGACTTTTGGATGATATTGGATGTTCTTGGAGTTGGACTAGATGCATTTTGTTGTTAAAAAAAAAATGATGAGTCTTTGGGGCTATAAGAATGTTAGAGTTTGAATCAGAAATGTTGGGGAACATTTTGTTCCCCAGTAGTGTTTTGTGAGGGCATGGAAACCTTAGGAAGTGGACCTGGTTGGCGGATGTAGGCTACCAGAGGTGGCCAGAGCTCTCTGCTGCCTGTGTACACCGTGATGTGAGGAGGCTTTACCACATGCTCCCACCACCACCTAAGGGACACCATTGCTGTCATGCCTTCCTTACCAGGATGGACACAAGACTCGGTGTGACTGTGAGTCAAAATAAATCCTTCCTTCCTTGTCTGTCAGGGACTACGGTCACGGTGACACAATCATAACTAATACAATAACTTGCTACCTCATGTGGTTCTTGGGGGAAAAGGCCTAGAGGAATAATCCACTGCACATCCTCGGGAGGGACCGAAGGAGATGGAGTTTGCATGGGGATTCATGCATAATGAGGGCACAGAAGCTGGGGCAGTGTCAGAAAGTGCAGGACCTCCTAACTAAAGTCCAGGAAACAAGCTGAAGAGAAAGGTTGTCTTTTGGCTGCACTGGGGGCAATGTGGTGTTTGTGCAAAAGAATGGGCAGAAGGAGTCTCCAACTAGGGGTGCCGTGATACAAATCCTAAAGACATCTGTTACTCAGTCACCCAGTGCAAATCTGGACCTCTGGAGACGGCCCTCAGCCAATGTGGAGGGTCACCATACCAGGTGCGGGTGGGGCCCGGAAGAACGGAGCTTGGAGACCTGAAAAGCAAACGGTAGTGATCCACGCCACCAGCCCTGCCGTCAAAACCACAGCAGTGAATATGCAAGAGACACATATGCCCAGCAGAACGCACGCAGCCAAGGCAGAATGTGACCAAAGGCTCCTCCTGGGCTGTTGTGTGAACGGGTCATCCCGACCCCGCCCAGCACCTCTCACAGGGAGAACAGGAGTGGGGGCCAAGATGGGCACAAACATGGAGGGTGGGGGGTAATCTGCAGCTGGGGCCTGGGGACTGATGGCCTTGGAGGGCACTGGGGAGGCCCCTGCCGCCTCCCCGCACTGGGCCCCCACCCTCAGCTTCTTACGACACGGGTGGTACCACCTCCCCAGCTGATGAGCGGTCCTGTCCACCCAGCTGTGCACGCAGAGCAGCTGCCCATCCACGCGGTGCAGCACGGGGGCTGCAGCTGGTACCAGGTGGACTTCTGTGCAGCACGGTGGTCCCGGGGAAGGAGGACTGGGGGGCGGGGCTTCCGAGGGGTGGGTGGATTACCAAAGGGAACCTTTTGGCTACATACACAGAGTCAGGGGATTTTTGCAAAATCTGAGGGATGGGTCAGAGTGCGGGAAGGGGCCAGATGCCTCTGTGTGTCTACATGGCCTAGACTTGGGATGTCAATGAATATATATATATATTTTTTAACTTGACGCAGGATAGAATCAACTGGGAAGTGAGAATCTCAATGGAGAAAATGTCTCCATCAGATTGACCTACAGGCATGCCTGCAGGGGCATTTTCTTGATTAATTGTTGATGTGGGAGGGCCCAGCTCACTGTGGGCAGTGCCATCCCTGGCAAGGTGACTGTGGAATGTCTAAGAAAGCAGCCTCAACAAGCTATTGGGAGCAAGCCAGTAAGCAGCACTTCTCTGTGGTCTTGGCTTTAGCTCTTGTCTCCAGGTCCCTGCCTTGAGTTTCTTTCTTGACTTTCCTCAGGGATGCCTTGTGACTTAAGTTGCTGTTGGCCATGGTGTTTATCACAGCAATCAAGAGCAAACTAAGACAGCTGGGGTACAGTCATCCAGGTGGTTGGACGAAGCCTTTGTATTCCAGGTCTGTCTGGGGCTTGTCATGGGTGAGGCATTAATCCGTAGCATGCCTGTGAGAGCCTGGCCTTCACCTGATTGCTGAGTTTACAGGAGAGCAATCAGCAATGTAATTGTCCTTGAGGACAAAGAGGCACCTTGTGATTAAAAAATCTCACAGACCCTGAGATGGAGTGGTTTCAGCTTAACAACCTTGTAGGCTTCCACTATTTTTCACTGAGGAAATAATGAACATACACATCATGAAGAATTATGTGATGAGGACTGCAACATTCTGGTTTCAGAAGTCTAGATTCAGAAATATGAATGTCTTTGTCCTCAAATGTGCCAGCTCAGAGACATGCTCATCAATCACTTCAGGAATGTTTTCTTCCATATAAATGACCTTTCACACTAGGCCACCTGTCTTCCTGAGCCTGAATAAGTAACTGGTGCAAAAGGGATCCAGTCACTGTGATAGTTTAGGTCTTCCATAACTAGGGAAGGAGAGGTGGTCTGGATCTTGAGAACCGTAACCCAAGACAGGTGATAGATCCAGTCAGTAGATGGAAGGATGACAGACACACAGACAGACTGCAGTGTTCAGACTTCACATCTCTATGACTGAATATCTGGCAAAGGGGGAAGGGTGGGTTTTGAGGCACAGTTTCAGAGGGTTCAGGCCAGGCTCTGCTGGCTCCATGCACGGGGGCCAGATCATCACGACAACAAAAGCACTCGGCAGGTGGCGTCCTCCCCTCACCCGCTCTAAGCCTCAGGTGGACAGGAGGGCGGGGGGGGGGGGGGGGGGGGGGGGGGGGAGGAGAGAGAGAGACAGGGGAGGGCAAGAAGGGGGAGACAGAGTTCCCACATTCTTCTTATGGAGGCTGCTGGCACACCTGAAATCTACAAGGATGGCTGTGTGGAAATTCAGGGGCAGTTGCTGGGGCCACACTTGGATCTGAGTACCCAGACTGCTGCAGTCTATGGTGGAGGTGCTCTACAGAATGTAGAACACACACACACACACACACACACACACACACACACACACACACACACAGAGAGAGAGGAAGAGAGAGACAGAGAGACAGAGAGACACAGACACACACACACACAATGGGGTGGGGGGAACAGTGTCTCTTGCTTTACTCAGCTCTTGTACATTCACAAATGTCCACCATTCTGGGCTTCTCACTGCTTCCTGGAGAATCAGGTTTGGATTTATGTAACTGATTCTTCAGCTGAAGGAAATTATTTTAGTAATGCTTGGAGAGAAAGGATGAGGGGGAAATTGTCTTAACTTTTATCTTTTGACCATGTGCTCACTTTGCCTTATTTAAATTAATCATTCTATTCCATGAGAACAGGATTCATATACAGTTGCCAGCCGGAGAGATCCCATGTCCCTCACGAGCACAGCTCACAAAACCCCAGCCAGGCATCATAATCAGGACAGATGCAGTCAATGCAGGCAGAACCATCAGTGCAGGGGGCTCTCACGTGCTGTGTATCACAAGACCTAGACTCCCCTTCCACTCATCTGTGACCACCTGCAAGCAATAGCACCTATGACCACTGGCAACCAATGATGCCTTTGCTTTCTGTCATTTCATTTCTGAAGTCACATTTCACAGTAGAAAATACTAGAAGAATGGCTTGTCCTTACTCTTGAAGCCAATTTTTGCAGGATATGGAATTCCAGGTTGGTGGTTGTGTGTGTTTACAGGCACATGCCTTTTAAAGGTGACTATTCATAGTTTCTCGTGACTTCTGTGTCTGCTGAGAACTCAGGGCTTCCCTGTGCATGGTGTCTGCTCTTCTCTGGGTGCTCACTGTTTGCTGTTCGGTTCTGGTTTCCAGCAGGCACCCGTAGTGTGCCTGACAGCTTTGTCTGTGCTAGTTTGTATTCTCTGAGTGTTCTGAATCTGTGGATTGATGTCTTTCCCCAGTTTTATTCTCAGTAATATATCATCAAATATCTATCCATTCCCTTGTTCTTCTCCCCCAACATGTCAGACCCCATTGCACTGTATTCCATGACCTTCTCCATAAATCCAAGTGTTATTATTTACTATTGCTCTTTATTTTTCTTTATCATTTGTTTGTCTTTGTGTCTTGAGACTCTCTAGCTTAGATTAGCCTCGTTGTCCTGGCAATTCCCTTGCCTCAGCCTCTCTAGAGCTGAGATTGCAGGTGGGAGTCACTGTGCCTCCAAGTTTTGTTTCTTGCTTTCTATGACTTCTTTTTATTTCAGCTCTAACACTACCATGCTTAATTTTGACTGGTGACTTGATCAGGCTGATAAACGCCTAAGGCATTAATGAGACTCAACTTTGCATGTGTCTGTGAGGGTCTGTAAAGAGGGAATTAACCGAGGAGGGAAGACTTGCCTTGAAGGCGGTCCACATCATCCCATGGGTTGAGGGCCTGCAAGGGAAAAGGAGAAATACAGCTGAGAGCCACCATCCCCCCTTCTCTGCTTTCTGATCCACACAGATGTGAGGAAGCAGCTTCACACTCCTGCCATGGCAGCCAAGGGCCACTCCTACCTCCAAGCTTCCCTGACACAATGGACTGTCTCCTTGAGCTGAGAGCCAAAACAAATCCTTCCTCCCTCAAGTTGCTCCTTGTCAGGTATTCACCAACAACATTGAGGAAGGCAGCGCAGATACTTATCAGCCGCCCCAGAGCACAGGGACTATTCTTCTGCACAGTCACTCTGTCCTCGAACCCATTAACTCCTCATTTCCAACAGTGTATGTCCCGTTTCATGCAGGAACGACTAAGGCCTGACATATCCTCCACCATGCCGGAGGTTACTCACTAGGTCCTTTCATCTAGCTCCAGTTACTGTAAGAGCCCTGCCATATAACTCTAACCTGTGAGCCACAGTGGGTGTGCTTCTGTGAGCCATTTGCTGTCTTCTCCTTGAGACATTAGAAGGTGGTTATCGGAGGAAGTTTTACTTCAATTAAACTTGGTCTGTAGTCCAGCTGGCTCTGAGCTTTTGGACAAATATTTGCTTCTATTGAGAGTTACCTTCAGATACTTTGCAAGCTGGCTCAGAATTTCCTGCTTTGCAATGCTTGGATTATGAAGAATTACCAAATCTTCTCTGCACTATCGAAATCACCAGCTGCCAAGCCAGAACACATCTCACTTTGGTTTACAGCAGGACCGAGGAGCCGGAACTTTGAGCTTTCCTTCTGGGCCTTTGTGCAGATCTTGCTCTGTCTGTCCACCTGCAACTTTGTCAGCCAAGGCTTCTGCTCCCCAGAGAGAAGGCTCTCGGGTCTCCTGTTTGTGCTCAGAGTGCCAAGACTGGTTGACTGTTTGGAAGATCCCACAAAATTATAACCTGTGCTATAATTGCTTGCCAAAATTCACAATACCCCCTTGCCCAGAGAAGACTCCTCCCTCTGTCACACCTACAAGAGAGAGTGCAGTTCTGGGCCTCGGAAGAAGCTGCCCATTTTCTAGACTCGAGTTCACTTCCTTTTTTTTTTTTAACCAAGCTCTAACATTCCTGTAAAAAGCATATAGCTGTATGACCTATGTATCAAGTTTGCGTTATTGAAAGGAACAATTTCATTTTCTACAGTCTACACACACACCAGACATCTTCCACTGTGTTTACCCCTCCTTTCTTTCACCATGCATCTCCCCTCCCTCCCCTCCCCTCCCCTCCCTCCCTCCCTCCCTCCCTCCACCCTTCCTTCCTCCCCCTCTTATGTGTGTGTATATATGTGTGTGATTTTTGTTTTACACTGCCTTTTGGCTTTATAATTTGAAGCATGTCTGTGTTTTTAGGAGGTTCATATGACCTTCGAAGCTTCTTAAAAATTTCAGTCTCTCCTTCTGGCACGCTCTCATCTCCATGTGCCTATTATCCTTTAAGCACACGGAGCTCCCTGCTGCTTTGTGTTCTAACCTGATGCATAAAGAACACACACTCGCTCGACTCCGCGCGTGCACAGCTGTTTCTGTTGGTGGTCTCACAGCCTTTTCTCTGGTTTCTTGTGTTTTAATATTTTGTAGGTGGGTGAAGCCATGTTCCTTGGAAGTTTGTCTATAAGAATCTTCCTTTTTCTTTTTCTTGTTGTGTGTATATGGGGGGGGGGTGTCAAGGTCTCACATACCCCAGCCAGCCTTGAACCCCCAATATTTCCGCCCCCTCCAGCCTGAGTTTCAGGGTTACCAGCCTGTACCACCACATCCAGCTCCTGCTGAGTCAAGGGTGCAGCTCAGTGAACAGCGCGGTACTTGTCCATCCCCCCAACCCTTTCCCAACCAGAGCGAACAGCTCCAGCACCCCATCTGTGCTGGGAGCTGTCCTGTCCTTTCTCACCTCTGAGAGCCTCGCTTCTGCCAGCTCACCTGAGCAGGGCACACTCACCATCTGCTGCTCAGCATTGCGGGCAGAGTCCCTGTGGGAGTCCCTCCTCCCCTCCTCCCCTCCTCCCCTCCTCCCTCCTCTCCTCCTCCCCTCCTCCCCTCCTCCGCCTCGCTCAGTCCTCTTGCCAACCACGATGCTCAGGCGCCGCATGGCCACGCATAGAGCACTCATTCAGACTCTGGATAAGAGAAGAGGCCCATCCTGTCAGCTAAGGGACCTGGCCATCACCAAGTCCGCTGTGCAGAGCACCAGAAGGGACAGGTTGGCACCATCGCCTAAGTGATTTCTCTGCAGCCTGTATTGCAGTATCTGTAAGGGTTAGGTGGATGTAGATGGTGGTTGATTTATGTACGTATTTAGCAGTACTGAGGACCATGCCCATGGCCTTGTGAATGTCAGGGCAATCTTTATCAATGAGGCACATTTCGAGCAGAATAAGGCTGAATTTAAAAATGTATTATTTCTACAAAACAAAACAAAACAAAACAAAACTCTCTGCCCACATCTCACTTCAAATAATTTGAAAAATAAAAGTATCAACCTTCATTTCTAATTTGAAATTAATCAGAGGGAAGAAATAATTATGTCCTAAAATGACTAGACACCGTTAACTACTGTTTAGGAATCTTGTGAATAAATGTTTGATGGATTAAATCTGCGTAAGAATGAGTAATTTAAAAGCAAAGTGCCGGTCCGCCTCTGGAATTGTGCAAAGCTGCCCTGAGATGTGGTGTGATCTATTTTAGGAAGAAGGCGTCCTCTGTCGGGGGAAGGACACACCTCATGTTGGCACACACGACAGGGTCATGAGCAGGAGGCATGAGGAGAAGGCCGTTTCTGCAAAGACAGAGAGGCCTTGTCTGTGTCCCCCTGCCTGTCACATGTCTAACTCATATGCTGCAGGGATGTTTCCATGGTGAAGTCACCTCGGCAGGCCTGTGTGAAGGACCATCGGGCATCGGGGGTTGCAGGCAAGCAAACTGGCAGCTCTTGCCTTTGTGGAACCAGTCTGTCTCTCGAGGTTGGCCCAATCCTGCTTAGCTGGTCGGGATCGACAGCATCTTTCTATTCCCAGGAGATGAGGCCGGGCATGGCTACCAAGCGAGGCTGGCCTCCCCACACCCTTGTGTAGTTAACACGACATGCTTTGACGTCGACCCCAGAAACACATCTTATCGTTGGTGAACACCTTGGGGCTGTGAATTCTCAAAGGCCGGCTCTGCAGCAAGTGCTTCTCGGGAGACTCTGCTGCCACCGGTGTCCGAGTCTAGTCGGCGTGTGCCTCGGGCTCTAGAAGCAGGTGTAGTACTGACGATAACAGTCTGCCCCGAGGAAGACAGAGGTGTAACGTTCCCTGTTGAGAGGCTTTGTATTTTCTCTCCAGCAGAGAGGCTGTGGAGCTCACTGAACTGCAGCCAATAACCACTTTAACAGTAACCAAGAGTGCAAATCCTGGCTCACTTCCACTCACTGGTGCACAGACACAGAGCAAAGGTAAGGAAGGTAAAACAAGGCAACAGACACCTCCCCCTTCCGGCAGCATGCTTGCCAGCTCTGGGAGTTAGCAGCCCTTGGGCTGAGATGCCATGTCAGACTCTCCCTGTGCAACGGGACATCAGGACTAGGCATTTTGTGTGGATGTTAAGACCCACACAGAGTCCTGAACGACACTTAGCAAAAGAGTCCTTGTGGCCGGGTGTGGTGGTTCACACCTACAGTCCACTCCGGAGGCTGAAGCGGGAGCAACGAGAGCAGGAGGCCAGTCTGGACTCCACAGTGACTTCAAGGACAGCCTAGGCCACAGAGTAAGACTGCATGTCAAATTATTTGTGGTTCACACGGACTGCTTCATCTTTGCTACACCATGGGTTGAGCTGAGCATCCAGAACGTCAGGGGTCAGCTGGAGTCAGAGGCCTTTGCCCGCTCCTCCGCTACCTGGAGGCCTCCCCGTCGGTGAGAATTCCAGGTAAGCGGCACTGTAACCATTCTTAAGGGGGCACCTGGAGCCTCTGAGGTCCCTCCCTGGCTCTTTACAGGCCTGGCCATACTGGCTTTACCTCTGAGGAAATTCTTCACATCTGGGGCTGCAGCCATGGAGGAACCTTTCCTGATATGTGAGGGTCCCTGGGTTTGATCCCTAACACAGCAAATGCGTACATAAAAATCAGGGTGGCATTTCTAAAGGAGGATGGAGTTGATTTCAAAGACCTTTTGTTTCTAAATGTGTCTGAGCAGCGGCCTCATGACCAAGGTGCGGAGCACCCCCTGCTGGGAAGACAAGGTTGCCAAGGCCTTATGGTTTCAGCAGATTTTCCACTAAAAAGGCTTGCATGGAACTAACAATAATTTAAAACGAAACAAAATAAAAGCCTTGGACAGCCAGGTACAGGGATGTGTTTTGAGATTTCCATATTCATAACTCCTTTCTGTGTGCTAGCCTGGCCATAATGTAGAATTTGAATGAACAGGACATGATATGCAACTTGTGAAGAATGTGACCTGTCCCCAGAGGCACTGATTTTTTTCTTGAGTGCATTTAAATGGGGACGTGCATATGAAGAATGAGAGGAAACATGAAAGAGAGCTTGCCTTCTGGATTTACATCCTGCTTCATTTCCCGCCCAATGCCCAGGTTCTTCTTTACAAGTGAGTTGCCCAACGAAGACTCAGGTTTAGGGGTTGCACTGTAGATGCATCATTGGGGAACAGCTGTCTCGGTGGACTAAGACCTGCTCAGCAGGAAGGGGTCCATGCCTGACGTCATAAAGCTAGCCAGCTGCCAGGGCTGGAGAGACCTTGAGCCTGGGAGTCACTGCTGCCACTCCCTAAGCCACATGACGTCTGCCTGCTCTATACCTGCACGAGTGCCTGACGTCCTCACCCTTCATTGGGGAAGTAACTGAGCCTATTAGAGAGGGACACACCAGTTCAGATGCAGAGAATACAGCACTGTGTGTGTGTTGGGAGAGGGGTAAGGAGGGACAGGGAGGGGTGGAAGCGATGTACAAAATTCCCAGAAAATATCAGATGCACAAAACCGTATCAAAACTCAGAAAATTTATTTTCTCATTACCAAACAAGTTTCACAAACATCTCACATGCACTGGAAATACGACCCTGGATAATGGCCTGTGTGATAAGGGCTGGATTCCAGTCTCTGCCAATGCAAAGCAGAAAGGGCCAGGAAGGAGTGCTCTGGCCCTCTGTGCTCGGCTAACTGCAGGTTACCTCGGCAGGTTTCCCACATGCCTGGTACAGACATTCCGAACGGATACTGTTTGCGTAAGCCACACCTCAGTGTCCATCGGGGGTGGATGCACAGTCATCACCACGCAGGCGGCCCTGCAGCAGGCAGCACACACTGGTTTCTTTGGCAAACTTGCCTCATAGCGTCACCCAAGGAACATGTTTGCATTCTGAAGTCGTATTTGGTTTTCCTAAGGGATCCCTTGATGACCAGCCCACTGGGAGAGGTCCTCGCTGCTCTCAACAGAACCAACAGCTGCCACCACAGGACTCGATTCTGACTTCCCAGGAGGTGTTGGTTAATATTTTAAAAATTTAATTTGTAAGATAGTCACATGTATGAGAAACTGTGTGGTGTAAGTGTACACTGTACAATGTTTGGATAAGTCAGAGACACACCTTGTCACCCTCTGTTGTAAGCCACCTGCGGACCAGAACCTCTTCCTAGAATCCATCTGCTCACTAGAGGGCACTCTCCCTCCCTGCACTACCCCTAATCTCTGGTCACCATCATTTTACTCTCAGCTTCCAGAAGAGCAACATTTCTATATCTCCAAGACATCTTCATGGTGCTTTTTTTTTTTTCTGTGCCTAAGTTCACTTACCACAATATCCAGTTCTCTCCAGTCACAGCAACACGATGCCTTCTTTGTGTGCATACATCATATTCTCTCACGTGCATTTACAGTTGGATTGCACATCAGTCCATCAGCGGGAGGACACACAGGCTGTTTGTGGCTCCCGGCTGCTGTGACTGGTGCTGCTGTGGACATGGGGGTGCAGATGTCTTTGCAACATGCTGACTCCATTGTCTTTGGCCATATGCCCCAGGAGTGCTTTGTGCTTCAGTTGAGACCATCCTCACTGGAGCATTAGCTCCAAGTTCGTGTGGCAGGGTTCTCTCTCAGCCGCACTCCTCGGCCCCATTACCCTGTTTCACTGGCAACAGACACACTTACTGGGACAGAGAGACAGACAGCTTCCTATGACTTTCGACCTACATTTTTCTGGCGATTAGTAGTTAGCATTTTATCATGTATCTATCAGACATTCCCATGTCTTCTGAGGGACATTAGGCAGCTTGCCCATTTTTAATGGGTGTGATGATTAATCTTGATTGTCCATTTGATGGGATTCAGAATCACCATGGAAACAGATCTCTAGGCGTGTCTATGAGAGATCTAGATTAATGAGGTTAGCTGAGATGGAAAGACAGAGTCTAAATGCGGCTGGCACCGTTTCTACCAGCTGGGGGTTCACAAGTGTGAGCTGAGCTAAGCACTGAGCACCCTTTGCTTCCTGTGGATGCAATATGACCAGCGACTTCACCCTCCTGACATCACGCCTCCCCCACCTCGATGGACTTGTCCCTTAGGACTGCTGCAGCAGAAATACTCCCCTTCTCCCTTACGTTGCTTCTTGTCCAGCGTTTTTACCCTGGTGATGGGAAAAGGAACTAATCCCACTGTTCACTCCTGTTCTACTCTTCACACTTCCTTGTGCGCACTCCACATTAGCCCGGGTTGATGTACACTCTGCAGGTGATGTCTTCCATTCTCTATGTTGCTTCTTCAGGCTGCTTCATCGCTAAGTAGCGTTTCAGTTTGATGTGATTCCCATTACCCAGCTTTCCTTTTTGTTTGCCTATGCTTTTGAGATCTGGTAAAGAGAAAACAAAACACTAGCCCCCCAAGAGCCCCACCTCTTCCAGTACCCTGAAGCATTTTCGTTTCCTTGAATAGCTTGTCTTGTTTTATGGCTTCCAATTCTTTTTCTTTAAACTAGTGAAAGGTGGATATTCAATTCCCAGCACATTTTGCTGACTTTTTCCCATTGCATATTCTTTTATAACTGTGTTGATGTTCAGCTGATTTAGATGTGAGCTTATCTGGGGACTTCCTCATTGATCCGAGAGTCTGTTTTTACATCGGCACCATGATGTTTTAAGTAGCACAGCTTTGTAGTGTTCTAGGTTCAGCAGCACAATGCCTTCCTTGTACATTGTTCTTTATGCTCAGACTGCTTTCTTATTTGGAGGTCTCTATGGTTCTATGCAGAGTTCAGACTAGTGTTTGTACAGTTCTGTGAAGGCTGCCATTTGACCGAGATTGCAGTGGATTCCAGCGGTTTCTACAGTGGTGGTTCTTAGAGTCCATGAACAAGGGGCAACCTTCCAATCTGTGTGTCTGTTTTGGTGGCTATTGTAAATAGCATTGCTGTCCTGATTTGTTCCAGAGATCTTGTAGTTGGCAAAGGCAACACTACTGAATTTTCAACGCTGTTTTCTTTGTTCTGAGATTTTGTGAATTCTTTAGTCCCAATACACTTTTGGAGGTCCTTATTTAAGGTCACATTATCTGCAGTGACAATGACCTTCCTCTTTTCCAGTCTCACTGCTTCTTCCTTCTCTTGCCAGTCTGATTCCTCTGCTAGGAATCCAGAACAATGCTGAATGGTGTCTCTGTCTTGTCCCAATGTGAGAGAGAAAACGGTCAGTCTTTTCTGATCCAGTTTAACATCAGTCGCTGGCTAACGTTGACTGTCCTTCCTTCGTTGACACTGACATGTTCCTCTGCATTAGGTGGTTCAGTCTCCATCTGATGTGAGGCTTCCACTGAACCTACTCAGACATCTTCACAGTCTTCGTCCCTCAGAGATCTAGGCTGCCGTGAGCTCCCAGCAAGAAATGGGGTGTGGCTGGGGCTCTCAGTACAGAGGTCGGCACCGGGATGAGACACCCAGGGGTGATCCTCACTGAGCCTGCTGAAGACCTAACATCCTTCCACAGAACCCTCCTTGGCCAGTGACTCACATCCATCTTCATCTGCAATCAGAATTATTTACTAGCAGTAAATAAACTGACCCCCCAAGAGTGGTGGCCCAGCATACAAACATTAAGATGTCAATCTCTTGATGTAAAAACATGTTAATATTTTGTTTGGCAGGCAGGACAGGGAGTGTCCAGGGTTCACAATCACACTCACCACAGTGTCAGACAGGTAGACGGAAGCAGAAAGGAAATGGCTTACACACTGGTTCCTCCCTGGCTCTAGAAAAATCAATCTCTAGAACCATCTCATTAAAATTGTTGCCTCTCTGCCTCGAGGAACCAAGTGGATAATTCACATTTATAGCCGCTATTCACATTCCAAATGCTTCCCACAGGAGTGCACGCCCAAGACTGATGAGAAGCCCTTGTCCTCTGGATGGCTCTGTGCTGCTCATGAGTCAGGCCAGAGTGCCACGTCTGCCCTGCCCACCCCGGTCACCGCCACAGCCGTTAACCCACCTGGACACGTTTGCTTTCACCCCAAAGCATTTTATTTTATGATTATCTTTAGAAATCACCAACGAGGATTTGACTGAACAGTTAAAAATTATTTGTACCTGTTTCCTTGTCATCCACCCCCTTCCACCTGCCACGTACTGTGGAAACAATGGGCCTAGGCACGCAAACTAGTCGCCTAGGAGTGGAAGAGGGCTTTCCTGATGATGGGCAGACTCCTAGTAACCCGCCTCTGCCCATGCGCTGGTCTGCGGCGCCCCCTCGTGGCCACAATTCAAAAACACTCCCCTGCCACAGTTGCATTTGATAAATTGCACAGCCACATTTTATTTTTATACAAATAATGAGGAAAAAACAAAACGACCACCTTCACTGGGCCAGTACAACAGCTTCAAGGACACATTGCACCATGACCTTGTTACTCCTGACAGGTCAGCTCCCGACCACAGAGGACCAGCAGTCATGCCCATGTGACTCGACCCAGCTCCACCTTTCAGTTCAGATGATAAAAGC
The DNA here is from genome assembly GCF_049852395.1 of Peromyscus maniculatus bairdii. Lineage (NCBI taxonomy): Eukaryota > Metazoa > Chordata > Mammalia > Rodentia > Cricetidae > Peromyscus > Peromyscus maniculatus. Next base: position 3,974,717 of record NC_134866.1, on the reverse strand, counting down.
CTCCGCCTGCATTCTGCTGGGCACCGGCAATCAGTGTCAGCCCGAAGCTGCCTCACCCCAACAGAGCCACACAGCACTATGGGCGGCTTCTGTCCTTGTAGATGTGCCACGGATAGAAGAAGTACGGCAGCCCGAGCTGGAGCTGGTGCGACTAGACTGGAAAATGCCACTGTCCACAGAAACTTCCAGAGGTGCTCAACCACTGGACTCCCCTGGCATGCAAAGCGTGCCCCCTTGGTCTCGCTCCCTGCTTGCTCTATCTCAACAGGCCACCCCACCACTGACGCCTCACTTCCCATCTAGCACAGGGACACTGCACTTTTTTCTACTCTGTCCCTTCCTGGAGGCCTTAGGGGAAGCTCCTGTTCTCTCTAGAGAAGCAGAAAGAGATGGGACAAAGGGGAGGGGAAGGGAGATGGGGTGCTATGAATATAGATGAGTCAAGGAAGCACTTGCCTCCTTCAGCTACTGTTCCCCAAATCTCTGCCCTGACCTCTAATACAATTTTGCTTATAGAGGCTCCCTGAGGCCACCAATGGTTGGACACCTTGTTCACCAGGCAAAGGGAAAGCATGCATCTGTGATCCCCCCACCAACAAGCCTGTGCACCTATTCCTGACCATTTAACCTAGTGGGGCTCAGTACCCTGGTCCTCAGACACTTCCACAGCACGTTGTCCCTGCCTCTGGGTCAGGCTTGAAACCCATCTCCCTGACCACCTGCACGGCCACCCACAGTGCCTTGCACCTGTCCCCTGAGGCCCCGCCCGGGCTGTGAGGTCCTGGTCAGTCCGCTCTTGTCTGTACTCGCTGAGCCTCCTTTCCTAGAGTAGCCCCAGTGAACAGCCGCCATCACACCGTCGGAGCCCAGGACTCCACCGAGACCTGTAGTCCAGGCCTAGCTCTGCCGGCTGCTCTCAAGCAGGATCGCAGGGACAACCGCTTTCCGCTGGGACCAGGCACTTTCCAGCACTCGGCAGGGCTTCTCCGGCACGGGGAAGGATGCTACCTTTCCCTCTTCTAGGCTGATGCCCTCCTTCTGGGTCCTCCACGTTCACCTCCTCAGTTGACCCACGTATCTCATGCTGACATCTCTGCTCCTTCTCTGCGCTCACTTTACCCAGGCTGGGTGGGTGATGACTTAGATTTCTCTCAGTCACAGGTCAGAGAGCTGAGAATGTCTTCGCAGGCTTGTTGAGCACCCCACTCCAGCCCACAGCACAGGCAGGAGGCAGTAAAGAAGAGCTTCCCAAGGAGCAACCGCTCATTCATGTTTGTGAAAGCTACTTAATGAACAGGGTGAGTCACCAGAATCATTGTCAATGCGATTTTACAGGCATCAATTATAAAGGATCAGCGAAGCCTACAGAGAACCATTTGACTCCACAATCGGGGAGACATCTTCATCCCCACCAGACATGAGATACTGAGCATCGCACATAACTAATCAGAACAACAGTGTATATGGCTTGCTTTTATTTTTTATTATAAAAACACATACAAGAGTTTTAAGAAATGATGAATATAAGACAAATCGGAATCACAGTAAGTTATTAAACCCATATCTATATACACATACAAAAATTCCGGAAGTGGAATATCATCCAATGTGAGACACATCATGGACAGCACTGTCTGGATGCACACACACCCCCCAGAGCTGCCCCTCTGTACACAGCCCACAGGGCTCCGCTGCTGCCCCAGCCTGGCCATCGGTGCACAGTCCACGTGAGAGCCTTGCGGCAGCCTGTATGCCTTTCTCCGCTGGACCTCAGTTAGCTAAAGGCAGGTCAATCCTTCACAATGAGAGGTGTCAAGGCACTTCTCTGCACAGTGACCATGACCTTCAGGTGACCTTCTCATCTCGGGGAGCTGAAGCCCAGCTCTTAGGGTGCCGAGTCTCCTGTGTTTGCGGGGCCAGCTGAGCGCTCAACACCCAGGGATCCAACTTCTTCCAGGCAGCTGACGATTGCAGATGGAATGGTGTTGGAAGTCTGTGTCCGCCAAGCTTCCAGGATCCGGGATATCTCTGCTGGATTGCTAGGACTCAAGTCACAAAGGGCATAAACAGCTGCAAGCTGTACACCCCATGGGATATCTGAAAAGAAATGTCAAATCAGGTTTAACACAGCAACAAAGAAAACAGTTATTCGGAATCCCCATGTGGGACCTACAGGACTTACTAAGATAGAGATTATTTTCTGCCAGCAATGAAAATTCCAAAGAAAATGTCTCCCAATAAAAAAGTTCATTCAAGACCCGTCTCAAAATGAAAAATAAAAGAGCTCCTTGTACATCTGAGCAATGGCTGTCCTCAGGCCTTTGGAGCACCTCTGCCCAGATGAAGCTGTAAAGACACATGGATCCTGAAACAACCAACTAGCATAAAACTCAAACATCCTCCAGTGCTGTCTCTAAGTGGACACAGACATGAAAATCATGACAAAATAGACTAAATAAAAGCCTATCTTGTGCCACGCTGACAGCAGATGAGACTGTGACTCGGCCAGTGTGGCTCCAGGCCAGTGTAACTCTAGGTTAGTGTGACTCCAGGCCAGTGTGACTCCAAGCCAGTAGGAATCCAGACCACTATAACTCCAGGCCAGTATGACTGTAAGGCCAATGTGACCCAAGGCCAGTGAGACTCTAAGGTCAGTGTACAAACCAGTAAAACTCCAGGCCAGGGTGATTCCAGGCCAGTGTGACCCTAAGGCCAATTTGATACTAGGCTAGTGTGACTCCATGCCAATATGAATTCAAGTTCAGTGTGACTCTGAAGCCAGTGAAATGCCACAGTGTAACTTCAAGCCAGTGTGACTCTACGGCCAGTGTGATTCTAAGGTCAGTGTGATTCTAAGGTCAGTGTGACTTAAGGCCAATGTGACTCCAAGACAGTGAAATTCCAAGGCCAATGTGACTTCAAGGCCAGTGTGACTCCAATGCCACTGTGACTCCAGGCCTATGTGTCAGAGCTAGTTTAGTCATACAGCTATTATCCCTATCATGGCAAAAACTTAATTTTTAATAACAGCTTATTAATTCATAATTTAATTAATATCATTCATTGAAATTTAAATTATTGAGGAGCAAAAGTTCATTATTAACCACACCCCACTATCTTCTACCTTCTACGAGCAAGGCAGGGATAAAGAAGGCAAAGCACAATTTCAGGCTGAGTGTCCCTCATTCCAATGCATGTCCTCAGGTCCAACCATGACTTTCATTTATGGCCCTGTGTGCCTTCCATACACAGCAAAGGTAATTTAGCACAGCATTTTAATATTTTCATGTACTAAGCAGTTTCTTGGCATGGAATTTTATAGCTACCGTATTTTGTCAGTGCCCAGAAAGTTTTAGATTTTGGAATAGGAGTGATGCTCACTCTCTCTCTGCCAAGGGCAGCTCTGGAAAGTTTTGCTCTTCAAGCAGGAGACAAACACCAGAGAAATCCATGTGTCTAAATGTTAGTTCTACTGTATAGGAGAACCGAAATTCTTTAAAAGGATTTCTCTCCTGAGCTGAAGATTCAAGAAAAGCACAGACTACGGCTCCCTTTGGGGCCGGGGCTCAGGGAGATAGGAATGAGGTGTTCAGAACAGCCTTAATGATGCACCTGTGACCCTGTGCAGACTTCCCAGACCGCAGCACACAGGCCTGCAACAACAGACTCTTCTTCCCTCCGTGACTTAGAGTATGAAACCAGGACAGTGCCGTTCTACCTCCACGGAGTCTAGGATGCATGTAATGAGGTTGGGCAGTGTCCCGTGATACATGGCTTCTCAGTTACACCTGCAACCGCAACAGTCCAGGCTGCACGTGTTGCCAAGACGACTCATCGGCTATGATCCTGACTACTCTCTGTATGTCAAGATGCACAAAACTGTTGTCAAGAGCATTTTCCTACGGAGCAGAAGACACTGCCTTAGGACCTGCAGTGTATTTGCTCCGACCATGACCTCGGGCTACAGGGCCTGAAGGAGGCGGTGCTTCTTGCCGTTGTACTTGACCTCTTAAAGGGAAGGGAGGGGTCACGAGCCCCTTCTCCCGGATGCCTGTTCCCGGTGTGGTTCAACTGCCAGGGGGATTGGCTCCCGGTCAGATCAGAGGACGACGTCAGCTGTCTACTCAGTTCTGTATTCCTGAGTGTATTTCCTCAATTTGTCCTAATAAATTTCCCTAGTGCTCCTCAAGCAGACTCCTGTGGACTTCTCGCTGTAGGTGCCTGGTCAGAGTGCCTCAGAGAAAGCATTGACAGGTTGTTGTCGTCCACAGGCCTGGCGCATCAGGCCAGCACATGGGCCCACTGCACTGCAGGACACTCACCTCACGCTGTCCCGCTGCTTTCCCTGAGGACACAGCTGCAGCAGGCAGCCTCACAGGCATTTTCTCAACTGTGGTTCCCTCCTCTCAGATGACTTTAGCTTGTGCCAAGTTGACATAAAACTAACTAGCACACTACCTACCTAAGAAAGCAGCAGGTGTTTTGTGCTTATGCATGGGTGAGAGGTGGTGAGCCATCCTCAAAATGCCTCCCGGATGGCAGGGTACCAGCCCCATGAGCAGAGTTCCTTCTTTCAAGGACGTACAGCTCAGTAGCACAAACTGACCCTTGCAGAAACAATACACTATGAAAATCAAAACCACATGATCTTCAGTTTGGAGGGGCATTGGCTCATGTCCTCACGACATGCAGGAGAACAGCTTAAGAGACACGAAAGCCAGTCTTACCTTCATCCTGAGCATGTTGTATGAACATACCAATAACCGAGCTGATATTCTTCACGGCAGTTGGAAATCCTTCCTTCAAACCCAACTGGCCTAATCGACCTGGAGAAACAAAATACAGTGTAAGGAGAATTCAGTAAATGCTGGATAATACTTCCTAAAACTGTAAATTCATGTTTCCTTTCATTTAACACGGTATAGTTTAAGCCTGAAGATCCTGGACTGTAGCGGAAGCCAGCATTCAGTGAGACGCTGAGGCCGCAGAGCTCAAGCACGATGCTCCTTAGTGCTTTTGCCAACTACGACAGGTGGCGATGCAGCAATGGAACTTACATAGCGGTCACCACCGGCAAGACGAGAGAGAGATACCTTTACGAGGTTAACAGAGAAGGAAGGCTATGGCCGCACTGACAGACTCTGACGACAGAGCAGCAGCCACAGTCAAAAGGCCTGCCACTAACACAAGAAGCTCTGAGTGCAAAGACAGCGGGTCCCACTGGACGAGGCGATTCTCCCCAGTTAGTGCTTATGCCAATCTCACTAAACATGTGCTTGAGGAGCAGGCACAGCTACCTGCATCCAACCTGGATCGTGGTGCACACGCGTGTGACGTGGGAGGTCACAGGAGCGCATGTAAACACAGCACCCTGAGCACACGGGCTGCTGTGACGTGTGCCCAAAGGTGACTTGTGAGCGCAGCCAGGCATCCTGCCCCATGCCATGTTCACCAATAAGCCAGAGCCACTTGGTAAAGGGAGATGTGTTCTCAAATACAAAAATACAAATACAACTTGAAGAAGTCACCACCATGGGCAAGGGTGACATGGGAGCTTGAGTCAAAGGCAGAACCGACAACTCCCACCAGCCACCTTAGCTTGGGAGCTTGCCCAGACTAAGTTCCCCTCTAACATGACCTTGTGTGTGTATTTGGGTAGTGATGGCATCTGGAAGATGTGTTTAACCAACTGCTTCCAGGGGAACATTGCATACCACAACTGAAAGTGGGCAAATGGATTCTTTACCATGAAAGCTGGACTGGTGGATTTCAGGTTTCACAACTAACTTCAAGAACTTACTACGTCAACAGGAGCCACAAGACCCCATCTCAGGGAAAACCAAGAGGATATCTGGAAATACCTGAAATGGCCATTGAAACACTCTTCCTGTTCCCCACTTCCATCAGTGACATTTCTGTACAAATCATCTCCTTTCTCGCTTTGTTTCTCTGTGCAGCCCTGGCTGTCCCGGCACTCAGACACTGCTGGCATCTGCCTCCCAAGTGCCGGCCCTACAGGCGTCACCACCACTACCCCACTAAGAGTCACTTCTTTTTTTTTTTTTTGGTTTTTCGAGACAGGGTTTCTTTGTGTAGCTTTGCGCCTTTCCTGGAACTCACTTGGTAGACCAGGCTGGCCTCGAACTCACAGAGATCCGCCTGCCTCTGCCTCCCGAGTGCTGGGATTAAAGGCGTGCGCCACCACCGCCCGGCATAAGAGTCACTTCTTTCCCTCACCCCAGACAACACAGCACAGGATGAAGATCTAAGAAAAAGTGTAGTGGGTAGCCATTCCAGCTTTGGTCTGGAAGTTCCAACCCCCATTAAGGCTTCGGTAACTGTCACGCCTACAAGGCAGGGCCAAGGGAGGGCCCTGAAGACCCGAGATGGGATGCACTGTGTTCTCTTCCTGCTGGGAGCCGGACGCTAGAGGTGGACCAAGGAGAGTTTTCCAGAGAACACCACCGGACTATGCTGGTCTTTCCCAGAACCCTCAACCTACCTATCCCTTCATTTGTAAGTTACTCCATTAAAAAAATCTCTTTTTAACTACGTGGAGTGGCCTTAATAATTTCACCAATATCTGGCGCCCAATGTGGGGCAAATTCCAAAGGCCTGGGTGGCTCCCACCCTCAGCCTCCTCCCTGGCTGGCGAGTACCTAAACCCGCCTGCAAAGTTCCATATAACCAGAGAATGCCTAGACGGTTCCATTCCCAAAAAAGGGAGCAGCCAGTCCACTCTCAGTTCCCTAGCTTAGCCCCGAGACCAGCAAAATTCCACTGTGAGTGAGGCATTCCCCTCCTCCCTGAGTGCCAGCTCAGGCTTCCACCTTCTCAGCTCCTGCCTTCAGCTACAGTCAGCCAAGGTCGCCAGCAGGCCCTACTTTGGAGCTGTACCAATGCCACCTGCTGGCTGAAAAGTGCTACTACACCCCCAAAATCACAAAAGGTAAACTAAGCAAACAAGCATATTGTTTCAAGTAAAAGTACTTGATAATTTTAAACCTTAAAATTGATTAATAAATTTTGAGTAATTCTTGTAATATGGCCGACAACATTACCTCACAAGAATTTAAAAACCTTTTCGCCTGTATGATGGATGACATCTTCCTGGAAATATACGACCTTCCTAAGGCATATCTGGCCTGTACCATTTTGGCATTCATCGTAATAATTCACACAGTGTCCAAACACTGGTTTAATAACAAGAACAAAGATAAGTCATTATTGGGACTTATACAGGCTTTAAAAGATAGCAATGAAGGCTTACACAAAAAGATTCTTTCTCTGGAATCTGCTAATCAGGATTTACAAAACAGGCTTGTACCCAAAATTGATTTTATTGATAATAAATATGAATACTTAGTGGATAGAACACTAACTCTCCAGAGTGAAGTTGTGGCTACTCAGACACTATATAAGAAAGAAAGATTATCGTTAATTGATAAGATAAGGTCAATGGAATCATGTGTTTCAAAAGAATATAAAAAATTCCATGATTCCATGAGAAATCTGGAGTCCCTTGCAAGAGAGGAGGTTTACTCCCTAGAACAGACCCTAGGTGCTCGTTTGCAAGCCCTGGAAAAACTCTCAGTAAACATGACAAAGGAACTAATAAACAGAAGGACAAGACCATAGAGGTTGTAACATCTCCAAATGGCTCTGATACAATGGCTTATCCTGTTATCACCCATGAGAAGCCAGCAGATGACACATACCCTGAGCCATATATGACATATACATTACAACCAATTTCAACAAGGGACTTTAAAAATATAAAGAAAACAGTAGTTACGTATGGGATACACTCCACATACGTAAAACAGATGTTAAATTCATGGTCTACCTCACATCAGTTAATTTCAGCCAGGCATGGTGACTCACGCCTTTAATTCCAGGAAGTGATGGCAGGAAGCAGAAAGGTATATAAGGTGTGAGGACCAGGAACTAGAGCTGGTCAAGTTTTTAGGCTTTTGAGCAGCAGTTCAGCTGAGATCCATTCAGATGAGGACACAGAGACTTTCCAGTTTGAGGAAACGAGATCAGGTGAGGAACTGGTGAGGTGAGGTTGGCTATGGCTTGTTCTGCTTCTCTGATCTTCCAGCATTCATCCCAATAACTGGCACCGGATTTGTTTTTATTAATAAGACCTTCTAACAATTAGTGCTACACACACTTGTCCTGGCTCTGCCACCCACACTCAGTCAGTGGCTCTGTCCAAAGCTCAAGCTATGCAGGCATCAGCTCTAAGACATCTGCAAACCCCTGGCACATCAGGTCTTCCCCCACTTTCCTGGATGATCTCCAACACTACTGGTAAGGTGTGCTGGAGCAAATCCTACCTAAGAACTGAATATGGCTAACAGCCAAGTTTATTGCTCAGTTCAGTATTATACCATGTTGCACACGGACAGAAAGCTTGTTTTTCATTACAGAACATAATCTGGACTGAAGATGGCTATCCATTCTTCAAAGGACGTATTATGTATTTATGAATTATCATTATATGGCATTGCCAGGTATGTATTAATAAATAACTCTTGTCCATAACAATTATAGTAACTATTATTTAAGATTACATTACTCTAAATCCCTCTCTCTTGAAAGCCAGAAGACTTAAGATTTAAAAAATAAACTCACCTTAATCTCACAAAAGAACAAATGGAGTTTTGTCCCTATAATTGATGGTATTCTGGCTCTGGGATAAAAATTCCAGCATGTTCTTCCTGACTTACTAGAGAACTAGCCTTTCCATGAGGCACCTTTAGTGCAAGTGCTTACATAATATGAGTAGCTGGTCTAAAAGCATTTGGTGACATCGAACCCAAAGTGCCTGTTGTCCTGTTCAGAGCAACTGCGACACTTCCCCATCTTCCTCAAGACAAGCTTCCCTGCGAGGCTGTGCAGAACCAGCTGGAGAAGCAGCAGAGCCTGGCTCTCTATCTTAGGACAGGACAAGTTTCTTGGGCAGTTTGGAGCAGCCCTCCTGTAAGAACCACAGAGGCACAAGGCCACCGACCACCAAAACCGCATCCACCTGACTGCCCCCTCACTGCAGTAACAAACACAGAACACAATCACTGTAACAAGAACATCAAAATCCCCATTTTCAACTGTGGCTCAGTGTGATCCCCAGAACTCACAGTTTGGGGTGCCGCAACCCTAGTGCTGGACCCCTGGATCTTGATAGTCAGGTAACCTAGATAATTTTGCAAATTTCAGTCCAGTGAGAGAAAATGTCTCAAAAACCCAGAATAAAATAAACGAAACCCACTAAGTAGATGACATCCCGACATGACACCGAGGTGTCCTCTGACCTCCACAAGCACACGTGCACACAGGTATGCACACACAGTTACGCACTTGATGTGCACATGCACACACCAAGTGTGGCTTCATAAAGTCACCTTCCAGGGAAAATGCCACACCCACACACACACACACACCCACACCCACACACCCACACACACCCGAGCTCTATGAATAACCACAACAGGAAAGACTATCCCTGCTGTCACTGTATCAGCAAGTGCTTCCTCCCGTGTGACCCACCCAGGTCAGCAGACACTGACAGGCTGAAAACAGCTTTCCTATTTCTGTCCTCTCACAAAGCTCCCCACTTTAGCGGTCGGTCACAGCAGAGGGAGAGCAGCACCCCCGGCACTGGCCCCGGCACTGGCCCCGGCACTGGCCCCCGGCACATGCCCACGTCTTGATGGGACCTTTGCCAGCACAGGCCCTTTCCCTACCTTCTTCCTCCTGCTCTAGGATACAACAGTCAAACAGGCAAGGAGCTCGGCAAAGCACGTCTGAGGCTGCCCAGAGGGCAGGGGTCACCGTGCCTGTGCCTGGCCATCCTTTGATTTGGCTCCCGTGACTCTAGTCTGGCTGTCATTGGTTTTCGTCTTTCCTTATTAGGGAACATAATACCACACACACTTGTACTTACTTCCCATGAAGGCACGTTCCCACCCAGAGTCAAGTTTCTGTCTTAGATGTTTTATACATGTTCTAAGCACAGCAGGACTAACTACTGTGTGAGGTTCACAAGGAGGAAGAACCACATTTGTAGACAGTGACAATCAGCAGGGACATTGTATTTCTCACTATGTACTTATAAGGTTTGTTCACACAGCACATTCTCAAATGGTAACATTATTTTCAACAGTGTTGCCTTTGAAGTTTAATTAGCCAAAAAACTAATTAGCCAAAGAGCTCTTTGAACAGACCAGGGTGGCTTTGGTTCGTGTTCCTCAGATAGGAGGACACCTACAGGTCAAACAAAGTATGAGGGTTGTTGATGGACAGAAAGCATTACTGATGATCCATGGATGAGTGGACAGCAGGTTGCCACAGGTCAGGCAAAGAGGAGTAAATAAGTAAAACTAAAACCTTGAGGTTCCAGGGAGGACTGTAAGGGCCTGCTCTAGATTTTACAGTGAGGAGTCTGGGTCTCACAGAATTCTCAAACAGTGACTTTAGTTTCTACAATGATCTGAAGTGACTCTTGTTAGACATCTAATTGGGATAGCTTATAGGAAGGGTCCCAAGTTTGTGGCCCCTGAGGACTGAATGGAAGCCCTCAAGCTTAGCAGCTAGTGCCTTTGCACACTACGTTATCTTGCAGGTCCACGACGATATTTTAGACACTGAAAGGCCACAATATACTTGGTAGCAATTTATAAACCTCTCTGTGTATGTGTCCACATCACCTCTAGAATTATAAATCAAATACTCTACCATGCAGCATCTTAGTCTCTGACAGAGACGGCTAAAGGATTCGGTGTAACAAGAGAAACAGTAAGGAGAGTGGTGAGCACAAACCCACCAGTCTGACAGTGTGAACAGACACTGTGTGTTCGTATACTCTTAGTCCACAGTCTGACAGTGTGAACAGACACTGTGTGTTCGTATACTCTTAGTCCACAGTCTGACAGTGTGAACAGACACTGTGTGTTAGTATACTCTTAGTCCACAGTCTGACAGTGTGAACACAGACACTGTGTGTTAGTATACTTAGTCCACAGTCTGACAGTGTGAACAGACACTGTGTGTTAGTATACTCTTAGTCCACAGTCTGACAGTGTGAACACAGACACTGTGTGTTAGTATACTCTTAGTCCACAGTCTGACAGTGTGAACAGACACTGTGTGTTAGTATACTCTTAGTCCACAGTCTGACAGTGTGAACAGACACTGTGTGTTAGTACACTCTTAGTCCACAGTCTGACAGTGTGAACAGACACTGTGTGTTAGTATACTCTTAGTCCACAGTCTGACAGTGTGAACACAGACACTGTGTGTTAGTATACTTAGTCCACAGTCTGACAGTGTGAACACAGACACTGTGTGTTCGTATACTCTTAGTCCACAGTCTGACAGTGTGAACAGACACTGTGTGTTAGTACACTCTTAGTCCACAGTCTGACAGTGTGAACAGACACTGTGTGTTAGTATACTCTTAGTCCACAGTCTGACAGTGTGAACAGACACTGTGTGTTAGTACACTCTTAGTCCACAGTCTGACAGTGTGAACAGACACTGTGTGTTAGTATACTCTTAGTCCACAGTCTGACAGTGTGAACACAGACACTGTGTGTTAGTATACTTAGTCCACAGTCTGACAGTGTGAACACAGACACTGTGTGTTAGTATACTCTTAGTCCACAGTCTGACAGTGTGAACAGACACTGTGTGTTCGTGTACTCTTAGTCCACAGTCTGACAGTGTGAACAGACACTGTGTGTTCGTATACTCTTAGTCCACAGTCTGACAGTGTGAACACAGACACTGTGTGTTAGTATACTCTTAGTCCACAGTCTGACAGTGTGAACAGACACTGTGTGTTCGTGTACTCTTAGTCCACAGTCTGACAGTGTGAACAGACACTGTGTGTTAGTATACTCTTAGTCCACAGTCTGACAGTGTGAACAGACACTGTGTGTTCGTATACTCTTAGTCCACAGTCTGACAGTGTGAACAGACACTGTATGTTAGTATACTCTTAGTCCACAGTCTGACAGTGTGAACACAGACACTGTATGTTAGTATACTCTTAGTCCACAGTCTGACAGTGTGAACACAGACACTGTGTGTTAGTGTACTCTTAGTCCACAGTCTGACAGTGTGAACAGACACTGTGTGTTAGTATACTCTTAGTCCACAGTCTGACAGTGTGAACAGACACTGTGTGTTAGTATACTCTTAGTCCACAGTTTGACAGTGTGAACACAGACACTGTATGTTCGTGTACTCTTAGTCCACAGTCTGACAGTGTGAACAGACACTGTGTGTTAGTACACTCTTAGTCCACAGTCTGACAGTGTGAACAGACACTGTGTGTTCGTGTACTCTTAGTCCACAGTCTGACAGTGTGAACAGACACTGTGTGTTCGTGTACTCTCAGTCCACAGTCTGACAGTGTGAACAGACACTGTGTGTTCGTGTACTCTTAGTCCACAGTCTGACAGTGTGAACACAGACACTGTGTGTTAGTATACTTAGTCCACAGTCTGACAGTGTGAACACAGACACTGTGTGTTAGAATACTCTTAGTCCACAGTCTGACAGTGTGAACAGACACTGTGTGTTAGTATACTCTTAGTCCACAGTCTGACAGTGTGAACAGTGTGTGTTAGAATACTCTTAGTCCACAGTCTGACAGTGTGAACACAGACACTGTATGTTAGTATACTCTTAGTCCACAGTCTGACAGTGTGAACAGACACTGTGTGTTAGTATACTCTTAGTCCACAGTCTGACAGTGTGAACACAGACACTGTGTGTTAGTATACTCTTAGTCCACAGTCTGACAGTGTGAACACAGACACTGTGTGTTAGTATACTCTTAGTCCACAGTCTGACAGTGTGAACAGTGTGTTCGTGTACTCTTAGTCCACAGTCTGACAGTGTGAACAGACACTGTATGTTCGTATACTCTTAGTCCACAGTCTGACAGTGTGAACAGACACTGTGTGTTAGTACACTCTTAGTCCACAGTCTGACAGTGTGAACAGACACTGTGTGTTCGTGTACTCTTAGTCCACAGTCTGACAGTGTGAACAGACACTGTGTGTTAGTACACTCTTAGTCCACAGTCTGACAGTGTGAACACAGACACTGTATGTTAGTATACTCTTAGTCCACAGTCTGACAGTGTGAACACAGACACTGTGTGTTAGTATACTCTTAGTCCACAGTCTGACAGTGTGAACAGTGTGTGTTAGAATACTCTTAGTCCACAGTCTGACAGTGTGAACAGACACTGTGTGTTAGTATACTCTTAGTCCACAGTCTGACAGTGTGAACACAGACACTGTGTGTTAGTGTACTCTTAGTCCACAGTCTGACAGTGTGAACAGACACTGTGTGTTAGTATACTCTTAGTCCACAGTCTGACAGTGTGAACACAGACACTGTGTGTTAGTATACTCTTAGTCCACAGTCTGACAGTGTGAACAGTGTGTGTTAGAATACTCTTAGTCCACAGTCTGACAGTGTGAACACAGACACTGTGTGTTAGTATACTTAGTCCACAGTCTGACAGTGTGAACACAGACACTGTGTGTTAGAATACTCTTAGTCCACAGTCTGACAGTGTGAACAGACACTGTGTGTTAGAATACTCTTAGTCCGCAGTCTGACAGTGTGAACACAGACACTGTGTGTTAGTATACTCTTAGTCCACAGTCTGACAGTGTGAACACAGACACTGTGTGTTAGAATACTCTTAGTCCGCAGTCTGACAGTGTGCACAGACACTGTGTGTTAGTACACTCTTAGTCCACCAGTCTGACAGTGTGAACAGACACTGTGTGTTAGTATACTCTTAGTCCACAGTCTGACAGTGTGAACACAGACACTGTGTGTTCGTATACTCTTAGTCCACAGTCTGACAGTGTGAACAGACACTGTGTGTTAGTACACTCTTAGTCCACAGTCTGACAGTGTGAACAGACAGTGTGTTAGTATACTCTTAGTCCACAGTCTGACAGTGTGAACACAGACACTGTGTGTTAGTATACTCTTAGTCCACAGTCTGACAGTGTGAACACAGACACTGTGTGTTCGTACACTCTTAGTCCCCATCAAGATCCTAGGCACAAGGGCGACAACCACCATCAAACACACTCACCGATCAGTCTCAGCACAGATGCTACGATGACATCAGGGGTGTACGCAATGTTCGAATGTCCTTTCCTGTACTTGATCCACTTGTCCATTACAGGCCACAGCTCCTTACTAGAAAACAACAGGAATAGACACATGCTGGTCACTGTGCAGAGTCCAGACAATGCCACAGGACTGTTCCTGTAACTCTGGCTTTTCTTTCCAGTCCCCAACCCTTTCTGTTTCCAGATGACAGAGTGAGAGAACAGTGACAAGCAGGAAGAACAGGATCTGCAGTCACTGAGAGGACAAGGACAGAGCATTCGGATAGGTGCCAGCTCTGGTCCCTCCTCTGTTCCTGGGAAAGAATGGCCTGCCTCCCTGAGCTCATCTGTGATTCCACCTGGGCTCACGCATCCTCAGACAGGCCCTAGGCAGAACTCTGTCATCTCCTTATGTAGGACTGACTGTAACATGCTTCTCTGTGTACGCACAAGGACCTCCTCACAGACAATCACCTTGACGTAGTGATCACTCTGAAAGTGGAAATGAGTCAGTTCTCACTGTGAGACTCGTGTCTGTCTTTCCTGGGATCAGGACAGTGAAAA